>NW_026089442.1:0-300000 GCF_933775445.1 Argentina anserina
GGCATCAGAAAGGCTTACAGAATGATACTCAAACGAGAATTGAAAAGATACTCAAAGTGCAATAGTAAACATACTCAAACGATAGAAAGATACTCAGTTTGAAAGAAACACACGCCCACACTGGAAACACTCTCAAATTCAAGAAAAACTCGCATCAGAAAGGGCTTACAGAATGATACTCAAACGAGAATTGAAAAGATACTCAAAGTGCTATAGTAAACATACTCAAACGATACAAGGATACTCAGTTTGAAAGAAACACACGCCCACACTGGAAACACTCTCAAATTCAAGAAAAACTCGCATCAGAAAGGCTTACAGAATGATACTCAAACGAGAATTGAAAAGATACTCAAAGTGCAATAGTAAACATACTCAAACGATACAAAGATACTCAGTTTGAAAGAAACACACGCCCACACTGGAAACACTCTCAAATTCAAGAGAAACTGGCATCAGAAAGCCTTACAGAAACATACTCAAACGAGAATTGAAAAGATACTCAAAGTGCAATAGTAAACATACTCAAACGATAGAAAGATACTTAGTTTGAAAGAAACACACGCCCACACTGGAAACACTCTCAAATTCAAGAAAAACTCGCATCAGAAAGCCTTACAGAAACATACTCAAACCAGAATTGAAAAGATACTCAAAGTGCTATAGTAAACATACTCAAACGATACAAGGATACTCAGTTTGAAAGAAACACACGCCCACACTGGAAACACTCTCAAATTCAAGAGAAACTGGCATCAGAAAGGCTTACAGAATGATACTCAAACGAGAATTGAAAAGATACTCAAAGTGCAATAGTAAACATACTCAAACGATAGAAAGATACTCAGTTTGAAAGAAACACACGCCCACACTGGAAACACTCTGAAATTCAAGAAAAACTCGCATCAGAAAGGCTTACAGAATGATACTCAAACGAGAATTGAAAAGATACTCAAAGTGCAATAGTAAACATACTCAAACGATACAAGGATACTCAGTTTGAAAGAAACACACGCCCACACTGGAAACACTCTCAAATTCAAGAAAAACTCGCATCAGAAAGGCTTACAGAATGATACTCAAACGAGAATTGAAAAGATACTCAAAGTGCAATAGTAAACATATTCAAACGATAGAAAGATACTCAGTTTAAAAGAAACACACGCCCACACTGGAAACACTCTCAAATTCAAGAGAAACTGGCATCAGAAAGGCTTACAGAATGATACTTAAACGAGAATTGAAAAGATACTCAAAGTGCAATAGTAAACATATTCAAACGATAGAAAGATACTCAGTTTGAAAGAAACACACGCCCACACTGGAAACACTCTCAAATTCAAGAGAAACTGGCATCAGAAAGCCTTACAGAATGATACTCAAACGAGAATTGAAAAGACACTCAAAGTGCAATAGTAAACATATTCAAACGATAGAAAGATACTCAGTTTGAAAGAAACACCGCTCACACTGGAAACACTCTCAAATTCAAGAGAAACTGGCATCAGAAAGGCTTACAGAATGATACTCAAACGAGAATTGAAAAGATACTCAAAGTGCAATAGTAAACATACTCAAACGATAGAAAGATACTCAGTTTGAAAGAAACACACGCCCACACTCGAAACACTCTGAAATTCAAGAGAAACTAGCATCAGAAAGCCTTACAGAAACATACTCAAACGAGAATTGAAAAGATACTCAAAGTGCACTAGTAAACATACTCAAACGATAGAAAGATACTCAGTTTGAAAGAAACACACGCCCACACTGGAAACACTCTCAAATTCAAGAAAAACTCGCATCAGAAAGGCTTACAGAATGATACTCAAACGAGAATTGAAAAGACACTCAAAGTGCAATAGTAAACATACTCAAACGATAGAAAGATACTCAGTTTGAAAGAAACACACGCCCACACTGGAAACACTCTCAAATTCAAGAAAAACTCGCATCAGAAAGGCTTACAGAATGATACTCAAACGAGAATTGAAAAGATACTCAAAGTGCAATAGTAAACATACTCAAACGATAGAAAGATACTCAGTTTGAAAGAAACACACGCCCACACTGGAAAGACTCTGAAATTCAAGAGAAACTAGCATCAGAAAGCCTTACAGAAACATACTCAAACGAGAATTGAAAAGATACTCAAAGTGCACTAGTAAACATACTCAAACGATAGAAAGATACTCAGTTTGAAAGAAACACACGCCCACACTGGAAACACTCTCAAATTCAAGAAAAACTCGCATCAGAAAGCCTTACAGAAACATACTCAAACCAGAATTGAAAAGATACTCAAAGTGCTATAGTAAACATACTCAAACGATACAAGGATACTCAGTTTGAAAGAAACACACGCCCACAATGGAAACACTCTCAAATTCAAGAAAAACTCGCATCAGAAAGGCTTACAGAATGATACTCAAACGAGAATTGAAAAGATACTCAAAGTGCAATAGTAAACATACTCAAACGATAGAAAGATACTCAGTTTGAAAGAAACACACGCCCACACTGGAAACACTCTCAAATTCAAGAGAAACTCGCATCAGAAAGGCTTACAGAATGATACTCAAACCAGAATTGAAAAGATACTCAAAGTGCAATAGTAAACATACTCAAACGATAGAAAGATACTCAGTTTGAAAGAAACACACGCCCACACTGGAAACACTCTCAAATTCAAGAGAAACTAGCATCAGAAAACCTTATAGAAAGATACTCAAACGAGAATTGAAAAGATACTCAAAGTGCAATAGTAAACATACTCAAACGATAAAAAGACACTCAGTTTGAAAGAAACACACGCCCACACTGGAAACACTCTCAAATTCAAGAAAAACTCGCATCAGAAACGCTTACAGAATGATACTCAAACGAGAATTGAAAAGATACTCAAAGTGCAATAGTAAACATACTCAAACGATAGAAAGATACTCAGTTTGAAAGAAACACACGCCCACACTGGAAACACTCTCAAATTCAAGAAAAACTCGCATCAGAAAGGCTTACAGAATGATACTCAAACGAGAATTGAAAAGATACTCAAAGTGCAATAGTAAACATACTCAAACGATAGAAAGATACTCAGCTTGAAAGAAACACACGCCCACACTGGAAACACTCTCAAATTCAAGAAAAACTCGCATCAGAAAGGCTTACAGAATGATACTCAAACGAGAATTGAAAAGATACTCAAAGTGCAATAGTAAACATACTCAAACGATAGAAAGATACTCAGCTTGAAAGAAACACACGCCCACACTGGAAACACTCTCAAATTCAAGAGAAACTGGCATCAGAAAGCCTTACAGAAACATACTCAAACGAGAATTGAAAAGATACTCAAAGTGCAATAGTAAACATACTCAAACGATAGAAAGATACTTAGTTTGAAAGAAACACACGCCCACACTGGAAACACACGCCCACACTGGAAACACTCTCAAATTCAAGAAAAACTCGCATCGAAAGCCGTTCAGAAAGATACTCAAACGAGAATTGAAAAGATACTCAAAGTGCACTAGTAAACATACTCAAACGATAGAAAGATACTCAGTTTGAAAGAAACACACGCCCACACTGGAAACACTCTCAAATTCAAGAAAAACTCGCATCAGAAAGGCTTACAGAATGATACTCAAACGAGAATTGAAAAGATACTCAAAGTGCAATAGTAAACATACTCAAACGATAGAAAGATACTCAGTTTGAAAGAAACACACGCCCACACTGGAAACACTCTCAAATTCAAGAGAAACTGGCATCAGAAAGCCTTACAGAAACATACTCAAACGAGAATTGAAAAGATACTCAAAGTGCAATAGTAAACATACTCAAACGATAGAAAGATACTCAGTTTGAAAGAAACACACGCCCACACTGGAAACACTCTGAAATTCAAGAGAAACTAGCATCAGAAAGCCTTACAGAAACATACTCAAACGAGAATTGAAAAGATACTCAAAGTGCACTAGTAAACATACTCAAACGATAGAAAGATACTCAGTTTGAAAGAAACACACGCCCACACTCGAAACACTCTGAAATTCAAGAGAAACTAGCATCAGAAAGCCTTACAGAAACATACTCAAACGAGAATTGAAAAGATACTCAAAGTGCACTAGTAAACATACTCAAACGATAGAAATATACTCAGTTTGAAAGAAACACACGCCCACACTGGAAACACTCTCAAATTCAAGAAAAACTCGCATCAGAAACGCTTACAGAATGATACTCAAACGAGAATTGAAAAGATACTCAAAGTGCAATAGTAAACATACTCAAACGATAAAAAGACACTCAGTTTGAAAGAAACACACGCCCACACTGGAAACACTCTCAAATTCAAGAAAAACTCGCATCAGAAACGCTTACAGAATGATACTCAAACGAGAATTGAAAAGATACTCAAAGTGCAATAGTAAACATATTCAAACGATAGAAAGATACTCAGTTTGAAAGAAACACACGCCCACACTGGAAACACTCTGAAATTCAAGAGAAACTGGCATCAGAAAGCCTTACAGAATGATACTCAAACGAGAATTGAAAAGACACTCAAAGTGCAATAGTAAACATATTCAAACGATAGAAAGATACTCAGTTTGAAAGAAACACACGCTCACACTGGAAACACTCTCAAATTCAAGAGAAACTGGCATCAGAAAGGCTTACAGAATGATACTCAAACGAGAATTGAAAAGATACTCAAAGTGCAATAGTAAACATACTCAAACGATAGAAAGATACTCAGTTTGAAAGAAACACACGCCCACACTGGAAACACTCTGAAATTCAAGAAAAACTCGCATCAGAAAGGCTTACAGAATGATACTCAAACGAGAATTGAAAAGATACTCAAAGTGCAATAGTAAACATACTCAAACGATAGAAAGATACTCAGTTTGAAAGAAACACACGCCCACACTGGAAACACTCTCAAATATAAGAGAAACTAGCATCAGAAAGCCTTACAGAAACATACTCAAACGAGAATTGAAAAGATACTCAAAGTGCACTAGTAAACATACTCAAACGATAGAAAGATACTCAGTTTGAAAGAAACACACGCCCACACTGGAAACACTCTCAAATTCAAGAAAAACTCGCATCAGAAAGGCTTACAGAATGATACTCAAACGAGAATTGAAAAGATACTCAAAGTGCAATAGTAAACATATTCAAACGATAGAAAGATACTCAGTTTGAAAGAAACACACGCCCACACTGGAAACACTCTCAAATTCAAGAGAAACTGGCATCAGAAAGCCTTACAGAAACATACTCAAACGAGAATTGAAAAGATACTCAAAGTGCAATAGTAAACATACTCAAACGATAGAAAGATACTTAGTTTGAAAGAAACACACGCCCACACTGGAAACACTCTCAAATTCAAGAAAAACTCGCATCGAAAGCCGTTCAGAAAGATACTCAAACGAGAATTGAAAAGATACTCAAAGTGCAATAGTAAACATACTCAAACGATAGAAAGATACTCAGTTTGAAAGAAACACACGCCCACATTGGAAACACTCTCAAATATAAGAAAAACTCGCATCAGAAAGCCTTACAGAATGATACTCAAACGAGAATTCAAAAGATACTCAAAGTGCAATAGTAAACATACTCAAACGATAGAAAGAAACTTAGTTTGAAAGAAACACACGCCCACACTGGAAACACTCTCAAATTCAAGAAAAACTGGCATCAGAAAGGCTTACAGAATGATACTCAAACGAGAATTGAAAAGATACTCAAAGTGCAATAGTAAACATACTGAAACGATAGAAAGATACTCAGTTTGAAAGGAACACACGCCCACACTGGAAACACTCTCCAATTCAAGAGAAACTCGCATCAGAAAGCCTTACAGAAACATACTCAAACGAGAATTGAAAAGATACTCAAAGTGCAATAGTAAACATACTCAAACGATAGAAAGATACTCAGTTTGAAAGAAACACACGCCCACACTGGAAACACTCTCAAATTCAAGAGAAACTAGCATCAGAAAACCTTATAGAAACATACTCAAACGAGAATTGAAAAGATACTCAAAGTGCAATAGTAAACATACTCAAACGATAAAAAGATACTCAGTTTGAAAGAAACACACGCCCACACTGGAAACACTCTCAAATTCAAGAAAAACTCGCATCAGAAAGGCTTACAGAATGATACTCAAACGAGAATTGAAAAGATACTCAAAGTGCAATAGTAAACATACTCAAACGATACAAAGATACTCAGTTTGAAAGAAACACACGCCCACACTGGAAACACTCTCAAATTCAAGAAAAACTCGCATCACAAAGGCTTACAGAATGATACTCAAACCAGAATTAAAAAGATACTCAAAGTGCAATAGTAAACATACTCAAACGATAGAAAGATACTCAGTTTGAAAGAAACACACGCCCACACTGGAAACACTCTCAAATTCAAGAGAAACTAGCATCAGAAAACCTTATAGAAAGATACTCAAACGAGAATTGAAAAGATACTCAAAGTGCAATAGTAAACATACTCAAACGATAGAAAGATACTCAGTTTGAAAGAAACACACGCCCACACTGGAAACACTCTCAAATATAAGAAAAACTCGCATCAGAAAGGCTTACAGAATCATACTCAAACGAGAATTGAAAAGATACTCAAAGTGCAATAGTAAACATACTCAAACGATAGAAAGATACTCAGTTTGAAAGAAACACACGCCCACACTGGAAACACTCTGAAATTCAAGAAAAACTCGCATCAGAAAGGCTTACAGAAAGATACTCAAACGAGAATTGAAAAGATACTCAAAGTGCAATAGTAAACATACTCAAACGATAGAAAGATACTCAGTTTGAAAGAAACACACGCCCACACTGGAAACACTCTCAAATATAAGAAAAACTCGCATCAGAAAGGCTTACAGAATCATACTCAAACGAGAATTGAAAAGATACTCAAAGTGCAATAGTAAACATATTCAAACGATAGAAAGATACTCAGTTTGAAAGAAACACACGCCCACACTGGAAACACTCTCAAATTCAAGAGAAACTGGCATCAGAAAGGCTTACAGAATGATACTCAAACGAGAATTGAAAAGATACTCAAAGTGCAATAGTAAACATATTCAAACGATAGAAAGATACTCAGTTTGAAAGAAACACACGCCCACACTGGAAACACTCTCAAATTCAAGAGAAACTGGCATCAGAAAGCCTTACAGAATGATACTCAAACGAGAATTGAAAAGACACTCAAAGTGCAATAGTAAACATATTCAAACGATAGAAAGATACTCAGTTTGAAAGAAACACACGCTCACACTGGAAACACTCTCAAATTCAAGAGAAACTGGCATCAGAAAGGCTTACAGAATGATACTCAAACGAGAATTGAAAAGATACTCAAAGTGCAATAGTAAACATACTCAAACGATAGAAAGATACTCAGTTTGAAAGAAACACACGCCCACACTGGAAACACTCTGAAATTCAAGAAAAACTCGCATCAGAAAGGCTTACAGAATGATACTCAAACGAGAATTGAAAAGATACTCAAAGTGCAATAGTAAACATACTCAAACGATAGAAAGATACTCAGTTTGAAAGAAACACACGCCCACACTGGAAACACTCTCAAATTCAAGAAAAACTCGCATCAGAAAGGCTTACAGAATGATACTCAAACGAGAATTGAAAAGATACTCAAAGTGCAATAGTAAACATACTCAAACGATACAAAGATACTCAGTTTGAAAGAAACACACGCCCACACTGGAAACACTCTCAAATTCAAGAAAAACTCGCATCAGAAAGGCTTACAGAATGATACTCAAACGAGAATTGAAAAGATACTCAAAGTGCAATAGTAAACATATTCAAACGATAGAAAGATACTCAGTTTGAAAGAAACACACGCCCACACTGGAAACACTCTCAAATTCAAGAGAAACTGGCATCAGAAAGCCTTACAGAAACATACTCAAACGAGAATTGAAAAGATACTCAAAGTGCAATAGTAAACATACTCAAACGATAGAAAGATACTTAGTTTGAAAGAAACACACGCCCACACTGGAAACACTCTCAAATTCAAGAAAAACTCGCATCGAAAGCCGTTCAGAAAGATACTCAAACGAGAATTGAAAAGATACTCAAAGTGCAATAGTAAACATACTCAAACGATAGAAAGATACTCAGTTTGAAAGAAACACACGCCCACACTGGAAACACTCTCAAATATAAGAAAAACTCGCATCAGAAAGCCTTACAGAATGATACTCAAACGAGAATTCAAAAGATACTCAAAGTGCAATAGTAAACATACTCAAACGATAGAAAGAAACTTAGTTTGAAAGAAACACACGCCCACACTGGAAACACTCTCAAATTCAAGAAAAACTCGCATCAGAAAGGCTTACAGAATGATACTCAAACGAGAATTGAAAAGATACTCAAAGTGCAATAGTAAACATACTGAAACGATAGAAAGATACTCAGTTTGAAAGGAACACACGCCCACACTGGAAACACTCTCCAATTCAAGAGAAACTCGCATCAGAAAGCCTTACAGAAACATACTCAAACGAGAATTGAAAAGATACTCAAAGTGCAATAGTAAACATACTCAAACGATAAAAAGATACTCAGTTTGAAAGAAACACACGCCCACACTGGAAACACTCTCAAATTCAAGAGAAACTAGCATCAGAAAACCTTATAGAAACATACTCAAACAAGAATTGAAAAGATACTCAAAGTGCAATAGTAAACATACTCAAACGATAAAAAGATACTCAGTTTGAAAGAAACACACGCCCACACTGGAAACACTCTCAAATTCAAGAAAAACTCGCATCAGAAAGGCTTACAGAATGATACTCAAACGAGAATTGAAAAGATACTCAAAGTGCAATAGTAAACATACTCAAACGATACAAAGATACTCAGTTTGAAAGAAACACACGCCCACACTGGAAACACTCTCAAATTCAAGAAAAACTCGCATCAGAAAGGCTTACAGAATGATACTCAAACGAGAATTGAAAAGATACTCAAAGTGCAATAGTAAACATACTCAAACGATAAAAAGATACTCAGTTTGAAAGAAACACACGCCCACACTGGAAACACTCTCAAATTCAAGAAAAACTCGCATCAGAAAGGCTTACAGAATGATACTCAAACGAGAATTGAAAAGATACTCAAAGTGCACTAGTAAACATACTCAAACGATAGAAAGATACTCAGTTTGAAAGAAACACACGCCCACACTGGAAACACTCTCAAATTCAAGAAAAACTCGCATCAGAAAGGCTTACAGAATGATACTCAAACGAGAATTGAAAAGATACTCAAAGTGCAATAGTAAACATACTCAAACGATAGAAAGATACTCAGTTTGAAAGAAACACACGCCCACACTGGAAACACTCTCAAATTCAAGAGAAACTGGCATTAGAAAGCCTTACAGAAAGATACTCAAACGAGAATTGAAAAGATACTCAAAGTGCAATAGTAAACATACTCAAACGATAGAAAGATACTCAGTTTGAAAGAAACACACGCCCACACTGGAAACACTCTGAAATTCAAGAGAAACTAGCATCAGAAAGCCTTACAGAAACATACTCAAACGAGAATTGAAAAGATACTCAAAGTGCACTAGTAAACATACTCAAACGATAGAAAGATACTCAGTTTGAAAGAAACACACGCCCACACTGGAAACACTCTCAAATTCAAGAAAAACTCGCATCAGAAAGGCTTACAGAATGATACTCAAACGAGAATTGAAAAGATACTCAAAGTGCAATAGTAAACATACTCAAACGATAGAAAGATACTCAGTTTGAAAGTAACACACGCCCACACTGGAAACACTCTGAAATTCAAGAAAAACTCGCATCAGAAAGGCTTACAGAATGATACTCAAACGAGAATTGAAAAGATACTCAAAGTGCTATAGTAAACATACTCAAACGATACAAGGATACTCAGTTTGAAAGAAACACACGCCCACACTGGAAACACTCTCAAATTCAAGAAAAACTCGCATCAGAAAGGCTTACAGAATGATACTCAAACGAGAATTGAAAAGATACTCAAAGTGCAATAGTAAACATATTCAAACGATAGAAAGATACTCAGTTTGAAAGAAACACACGCCCACACTGGAAACACTCTCAAATTCAAGAGAAACTGGCATCAGAAAGGCTTACAGAATGATACTCAAACGAGAATTGAAAAGATACTCAAAGTGCAATAGTAAACATATTCAAACGATAGAAAGATACTCAGTTTGAAAGAAACACACGCCCACACTGGAAACACTCTCAAATTCAAGAGAAACTGGCATCAGAAAGGCTTACAGAATGATACTCAAACGAGAATTGAAAAGATACTCAAAGTGCACTAGTAAACATACTCAAACGATAGAAAGATACTCAGTTTGAAAGAAACACACGCCCACACTGGAAACACTCTGAAATTCAAGAGAAACTAGCATCAGAAAGCCTTACAGAAACATACTCAAACGAGAATTGAAAAGATACTCAAAGTGCACTAGTAAACATACTCAAACGATAGAAAGATACTCAGTTTGAAAGAAACACACGCCCACACTGGAAACACTCTCAAATTCAAGAAAAACTCGCATCAGAAAGGCTTACAGAATGATACTCAAACCAGAATTGAAAAGATACTCAAAGTGCACTAGTAAACATACTCAAACGATAGAAAGATACTCAGTTTGAAAGAAACACACGCCCACACTGGAAACACTCTGAAATTCAAGAGAAACTAGCATCAGAAAGCCTTACAGAAACATACTCAAACGAGAATTGAAAAGATACTCAAAGTGCACTAGTAAACATACTCAAACGATAGAAAGATACTCAGTTTGAAAGAAACACACGCCCACACTGGAAACACTCTCAAATTCAAGAAAAACTCGCATCAGAAAGGCTTACAGAATGATACTCAAACGAGAATTGAAAAGATACTCAAAGTGCAATAGTAAACATACTCAAACGATAGAAAGAAACTTAGTTTGAAAGAAACACACGCCCACACTGGAAACACTCTCAAATTCAAGAAAAACTCGCATCAGAAAGGCTTACAGAATGATACTCAAACGAGAATTGAAAAGATACTCAAAGTGCAATAGTAAACATACTGAAACGATAGAAAGATACTCAGTTTGAAAGGAACACACGCCCACACTGGAAACACTCTCCAATTCAAGAGAAACTCGCATCAGAAAGCCTTACAGAAACATACTCAAACGAGAATTGAAAAGATACTCAAAGTGCAATAGTAAACATACTCAAACGATAAAAAGATACTCAGTTTGAAAGAAACACACGCCCACACTGGAAACACTCTCAAATTCAAGAGAAACTAGCATCAGAAAACCTTATAGAAACATACTCAAACAAGAATTGAAAAGATACTCAAAGTGCAATAGTAAACATACTCAAACGATAAAAAGATACTCAGTTTGAAAGAAACACACGCCCACACTGGAAACACTCTCAAATTCAAGAAAAACTCGCATCAGAAAGGCTTACAGAATGATACTCAAACGAGAATTGAAAAGATACTCAAAGTGCAATAGTAAACATACTCAAACGATACAAAGATACTCAGTTTGAAAGAAACACACGCCCACACTGGAAACACTCTCAAATTCAAGAAAAACTCGCATCAGAAAGGCTTACAGAATGATACTCAAACGAGAATTGAAAAGATACTCAAAGTGCAATAGTAAACATACTCAAACGATAAAAAGATACTCAGTTTGAAAGAAACACACGCCCACACTGGAAACACTCTCAAATTCAAGAAAAACTCGCATCAGAAAGGCTTACAGAATGATACTCAAACGAGAATTGAAAAGATACTCAAAGTGCACTAGTAAACATACTCAAACGATAGAAAGATACTCAGTTTGAAAGAAACACACGCCCACACTGGAAACACTCTCAAATTCAAGAAAAACTCGCATCAGAAAGGCTTACAGAATGATACTCAAACGAGAATTGAAAAGATACTCAAAGTGCAATAGTAAACATACTCAAACGATAGAAAGATACTCAGTTTGAAAGAAACACACGCCCACACTGGAAACACTCTCAAATTCAAGAGAAACTGGCATTAGAAAGCCTTACAGAAACATACTCAAACGAGAATTGAAAAGATACTCAAAGTGCAATAGTAAACATACTCAAACGATAGAAAGATACTCAGTTTGAAAGAAACACACGCCCACACTGGAAACACTCTGAAATTCAAGAGAAACTAGCATCAGAAAGCCTTACAGAAACATACTCAAACGAGAATTGAAAAGATACTCAAAGTGCACTAGTAAACATACTCAAACGATAGAAAGATACTCAGTTTGAAAGAAACACACGCCCACACTGGAAACACTCTCAAATTCAAGAAAAACTCGCATCAGAAAGGCTTACAGAATGATACTCAAACGAGAATTGAAAAGATACTCAAAGTGCAATAGTAAACATACTCAAACGATAGAAAGATACTCAGTTTGAAAGAAACACACGCCCACACTGGAAACACTCTGAAATTCAAGAAAAACTCGCATCAGAAAGGCTTACAGAATGATACTCAAACGAGAATTGAAAAGATACTCAAAGTGCAATAGTAAACATACTCAAACGATACAAGGATACTCAGTTTGAAAGAAACACACGCCCACACTGGAAACACTCTCAAATTCAAGAAAAACTCGCATCAGAAAGGCTTACAGAATGATACTCAAACGAGAATTGAAAAGATACTCAAAGTGCAATAGTAAACATATTCAAACGATAGAAAGATACTCAGTTTGAAAGAAACACACGCCCACACTGGAAACACTCTCAAATTCAAGAGAAACTGGCATCAGAAAGGCTTACAGAATGATACTCAAACGAGAATTGAAAAGATACTCAAAGTGCAATAGTAAACATATTCAAACGATAGAAAGATACTCAGTTTGAAAGAAACACACGCCCACACTGGAAACACTCTCAAATTCAAGAGAAACTGGCATCAGAAAGCCTTACAGAATGATACTCAAACGAGAATTGAAAAGACACTCAAAGTGCAATAGTAAACATATTCAAACGATAGAAAGATACTCAGTTTGAAAGAAACACACGCTCACACTGGAAACACTCTCAAATTCAAGAGAAACTGGCATCAGAAAGGCTTACAGAATGATACTCAAACGAGAATTGAAAAGATACTCAAAGTGCAATAGTAAACATACTCAAACGATAGAAAGATACTCAGTTTGAAAGAAACACACGCCCACACTGGAAACACTCTGAAATTCAAGAAAAACTCGCATCAGAAAGGCTTACAGAATGATACTCAAACGAGAATTGAAAAGATACTCAAAGTGCAATAGTAAACATACTCAAACGATACAAGGATACTCAGTTTGAAAGAAACACACGCCCACACATGAAACACTCTCAAATTCAAGAAAAACTCGCATCAGAAAGGCTTACAGAATGATACTCAAACGAGAATTGAAAAGATACTCAAAGTGCAATAGTAAACATATTCAAACGATAGAAAGATACTCAGTTTGAAAGAAACACACGCTCACACTGGAAACACTCTCAAATTCAAGAGAAACTGGCATCAGAAAGGCTTACAGAATGATACTCAAACGAGAATTGAAAAGATACTCAAAGTGCAATAGTAAACATACTCAAACGATAGAAAGATACTCAGTTTGAAAGAAACACACGCCCACACTGGAAACACTCTCAAATTCAAGAAAAACTCGCATCAGAAAGGCTTACAGAATGATACTCAAACGAGAATTGAAAAGATACTCAAAGTGCAATAGTAAACATACTCAAACGATACAAGGATACTCAGTTTGAAAGAAACACACGCCCACACTGGAAACACTCTCAAATTCAAGAAAAACTCGCATCAGAAAGGCTTACAGAATGATACTCAAACGAGAATTGAAAAGATACTCAAAGTGCAATAGTAAACATATTCAAACGATAGAAAGATACTCAGTTTGAAAGAAACACACGCCCACACTGGAAACACTCTCAAATTCAAGAGAAACTGGCATCAGAAAGGCTTACAGAATGATACTCAAACGAGAATTGAAAGATACTCAAAGTGCAATAGTAAACATATTCAAACGATAGAAAGATACTCAGTTTGAAAGAAACACACGCCCACACTGGAAACACTCTCAAATTCAAGAGAAACTGGCATCAGAAAGCCTTACAGAATGATACTCAAACGAGAATTGAAAAGACACTCAAAGTGCAATAGTAAACATATTCAAACGATAGAAAGATACTCAGTTTGAAAGAAACACACGCTCACACTGGAAACACTCTCAAATTCAAGAGAAACTGGCATCAGAAAGGCTTACAGAATGATACTCAAACGAGAATTGAAAAGATACTCAAAGTGCAATAGTAAACATACTCAAACGATAGAAAGATACTCAGTTTGAAAGAAACACACGCCCACACTGGAAACACTCTGAAATTCAAGAAAAACTCGCATCAGAAAGGCTTACAGAATGATACTCAAACGAGAATTGAAAAGATACTCAAAGTGCAATAGTAAACATACTCAAACGATACAAGGATACTCAGTTTGAAAGAAACACACGCCCACACTGGAAACACTCTCAAATTCAAGAAAAACTCGCATCAGAAAGGCTTACAGAATGATACTCAAACGAGAATTGAAAAGATACTCAAAGTGCAATAGTAAACATACTCAAACGATAGAAAGATACTCAGTTTGAAAGAAACACACGCCCACACTGGAAACACTCTGAAATTCAAGAAAAACTCGCATCAGAAAGGCTTACAGAATGATACTCAAACGAGAATTGAAAAGATACTCAAAGTGCAATAGTAAACATACTCAAACGATACAAGGATACTCAGTTTGAAAGAAACACACGCCCACACTGGAAACACTCTCAAATTCAAGAAAAACTCGCATCAGAAAGGCTTACAGAATGATACTCAAACGAGAATTGAAAAGATACTCAAAGTGCAATAGTAAACATATTCAAACGATAGAAAGATACTCAGTTTGAAAGGAACACACGCCCACACTGGAAACACTCTCAAATTCAAGAGAAACTGGCATCAGAAAGGCTTACAGAATGATACTCAAACGAGAATTGAAAAGATACTCAAAGTGCAATAGTAAACATACTCAAACGATAGAAAGATACTCAGTTTGAAAGAAACACACGCCCACACTGGAAACACTCTCAAATTCAAGAGAAACTGGCATCAGAAAGCCTTACAGAATGATACTCAAACGAGAATTGAAAAGACACTCAAAGTGCAATAGTAAACATATTCAAACGATAGAAAGATACTCAGTTTGAAAGAAACACACGCTCACACTGGAAACACTCTCAAATTCAAGAGAAACTGGCATCAGAAAGGCTTACAGAATGATACTCAAACGAGAATTGAAAAGATACTCAAAGTGCAATAGTAAACATACTCAAACGATAGAAAGATACTCAGTTTGAAAGAAACACACGCCCACACTGGAAACACTCTCAAATTCAAGAAAAACTCGCATCAGAAAGGCTTACAGAATGATACTCAAACGAGAATTGAAAAGATACTCAAAGTGCAATAGTAAACATATTCAAACGATAGAAAGATACTCAGTTTGAAAGAAACACACGCCCACACTGGAAACACTCTCAAATTCAAGAGAAACTGGCATCAGAAAGGCTTACAGAATGATACTCAAACGAGAATTGAAAAGATACTCAAAGTGCAATAGTAAACATATTCAAACGATAGAAAGATACTCAGTTTGAAAGAAACACACGCCCACACTGGAAACACTCTCAAATTCAAGAGAAACTGGCATCAGAAAGCCTTACAGAATGATACTCAAACGAGAATTGAAAAGACACTCAAAGTGCAATAGTAAACATATTCAAACGATAGAAAGATACTCAGTTTGAAAGAAACACACGCTCACACTGGAAACACTCTCAAATTCAAGAGAAACTGGCATCAGAAAGGCTTACAGAATGATACTCAAACGAGAATTGAAAAGATACTCAAAGTGCAATAGTAAACATACTCAAACGATAGAAAGATACTCAGTTTGAAAGAAACACACGCCCACACTGGAAACACTCTGAAATTCAAGAAAAACTCGCATCAGAAAGGCTTACAGAATGATACTCAAACGAGAATTGAAAAGATACTCAAAGTGCAATAGTAAACATACTCAAACGATACAAGGATACTCAGTTTGAAAGAAACACACGCCCACACTGGAAACACTCTCAAATTCAAGAAAAACTCGCATCAGAAAGGCTTACAGAATGATACTCAAACGAGAATTGAAAAGATACTCAAAGTGCAATAGTAAACATATTCAAACGATAGAAAGATACTCAGTTTGAAAGAAACACACGCTCACACTGGAAACACTCTCAAATTCAAGAGAAACTGGCATCAGAAAGGCTTACAGAATGATACTCAAACGAGAATTGAAAAGATACTCAAAGTGCAATAGTAAACATACTCAAACGATAGAAAGATACTCAGTTTGAAAGAAACACACGCCCACACTGGAAACACTCTGAAATTCAAGAAAAACTCGCATCAGAAAGGCTTACAGAATGATACTCAAACGAGAATTGAAAAGATACTCAAAGTGCAATAGTAAACATACTCAAACGATACAAGGATACTCAGTTTGAAAGAAACACACGCCCACACTGGAAACACTCTCAAATTCAAGAAAAACTCGCATCAGAAAGGCTTACAGAATGATACTCAAACGAGAATTGAAAAGATACTCAAAGTGCAATAGTAAACATATTCAAACGATAGAAAGATACTCAGTTTGAAAGAAACACACGCCCACACTGGAAACACTCTCAAATTCAAGAGAAACTGGCATCAGAAAGGCTTACAGAATGATACTCAAACGAGAATTGAAAAGATACTCAAAGTGCAATAGTAAACATATTCAAACGATAGAAAGATACTCAGTTTGAAAGAAACACACGCCCACACTGGAAACACTCTCAAATTCAAGAGAAACTGGCATCAGAAAGCCTTACAGAATGATACTCAAACGAGAATTGAAAAGACACTCAAAGTGCAATAGTAAACATATTCAAACGATAGAAAGATACTCAGTTTGAAAGAAACACACGCTCACACTGGAAACACTCTCAAATTCAAGAGAAACTGGCATCAGAAAGGCTTACAGAATGATACTCAAACGAGAATTGAAAAGATACTCAAAGTGCAATAGTAAACATACTCAAACGATAGAAAGATACTCAGTTTGAAAGAAACACACGCCCACACTGGAAACACTCTGAAATTCAAGAAAAACTCGCATCAGAAAGGCTTACAGAATGATACTCAAACGAGAATTGAAAAGATACTCAAAGTGCAATAGTAAACATACTCAAACGATACAAGGATACTCAGTTTGAAAGAAACACACGCCCACACTGGAAACACTCTCAAATTCAAGAAAAACTCGCATCAGAAAGGCTTACAGAATGATACTCAAACGAGAATTGAAAAGATACTCAAAGTGCAATAGTAAACATACTCAAACGATAGAAAGATACTCAGTTTGAAAGAAACACACGCCCACACTGGAAACACTCTGAAATTCAAGAAAAACTCGCATCAGAAAGGCTTACAGAATGATACTCAAACGAGAATTGAAAAGATACTCAAAGTGCAATAGTAAACATACTCAAACGATACAAGGATACTCAGTTTGAAAGAAACACACGCCCACACTGGAAACACTCTCAAATTCAAGAAAAACTCGCATCAGAAAGGCTTACAGAATGATACTCAAACGAGAATTGAAAAGATACTCAAAGTGCAATAGTAAACATATTCAAACGATAGAAAGATACTCAGTTTGAAAGAAACACACGCCCACACTGGAAACACTCTCAAATTCAAGAGAAACTGGCATCAGAAAGGCTTACAGAATGATACTCAAACGAGAATTGAAAAGACACTCAAAGTGCAATAGTAAACATATTCAAACGATAGAAAGATACTCAGTTTGAAAGAAACACACGCCCACACTGGAAACACTCTCAAATTCAAGAGAAACTGGCATCAGAAAGCCTTACAGAATGATACTCAAACGAGAATTGAAAAGACACTCAAAGTGCAATAGTAAACATATTCAAACGATAGAAAGATACTCAGTTTGAAAGAAACACACGCTCACACTGGAAACACTCTCAAATTCAAGAGAAACTGGCATCAGAAAGGCTTACAGAATGATACTCAAACGAGAATTGAAAAGATACTCAAAGTGCAATAGTAAACATACTCAAACGATAGAAAGATACTCAGTTTGAAAGAAACACACGCCCACACTGGAAACACTCTCAAATTCAAGAAAAACTCGCATCAGAAAGGCTTACAGAATGATACTCAAACGAGAATTGAAAAGATACTCAAAGTGCAATAGTAAACATACTCAAACGATAGAAAGATACTCAGTTTGAAAGAAACACACGCCCACACTGGAAACACTCTCAAATTCAAGAGAAACTGGCATCAGAAAGGCTTACAGAATGATACTCAAACGAGAATTGAAAAGATACTCAAAGTGCAATAGTAAACATATTCAAACGATAGAAAGATACTCAGTTTGAAAGAAACACACGCCCACACTGGAAACACTCTCAAATTCAAGAGAAACTCGCATCAGAAAGCCTTACAGAATGATACTCAAACGAGAATTGAAAAGACACTCAAAGTGCAATAGTAAACATATTCAAACGATAGAAAGATACTCAGTTTGAAAGAAACACACGCTCACACTGGAAACACTCTCAAATTCAAGAGAAACTGGCATCAGAAAGGCTTACAGAATGATACTCAAACGAGAATTGAAAAGATACTCAAAGTGCAATAGTAAACATACTCAAACGATAGAAAGATACTCAGTTTGAAAGAAACACACGCCCACACTGGAAACACTCTGAAATTCAAGAAAAACTCGCATCAGAAAGGCTTACAGAATGATACTCAAACGAGAATTGAAAAGATACTCAAAGTGCAATAGTAAACATACTCAAACGATACAAGGATACTCAGTTTGAAAGAAACACACGCCCACACTGGAAACACTCTCAAATTCAAGAAAAACTCGCATCAGAAAGGCTTACAGAATGATACTCAAACGAGAATTGAAAAGATACTCAAAGTGCAATAGTAAACATATTCAAACGATAGAAAGATACTCAGTTTGAAAGAAACACACGCTCACACTGGAAACACTCTCAAATTCAAGAGAAACTGGCATCAGAAAGGCTTACAGAATGATACTCAAACGAGAATTGAAAAGATACTCAAAGTGCAATAGTAAACATACTCAAACGATAGAAAGATACTCAGTTTGAAAGAAACACACGCCCACACTGGAAACACTCTGAAATTCAAGAAAAACTCGCATCAGAAAGGCTTACAGAATGATACTCAAACGAGAATTGAAAAGATACTCAAAGTGCAATAGTAAACATACTCAAACGATACAAGGATACTCAGTTTGAAAGAAACACACGCCCACACTGGAAACACTCTCAAATTCAAGAAAAACTCGCATCAGAAAGGCTTACAGAATGATACTCAAACGAGAATTGAAAAGATACTCAAAGTGCAATAGTAAACATATTCAAACGATAGAAAGATACTCAGTTTGAAAGAAACACACGCCCACACTGGAAACACTCTCAAATTCAAGAGAAACTGGCATCAGAAAGGCTTACAGAATGATACTCAAACGAGAATTGAAAAGATACTCAAAGTGCAATAGTAAACATATTCAAACGATAGAAAGATACTCAGTTTGAAAGAAACACACGCCCACACTGGAAACACTCTCAAATTCAAGAGAAACTGGCATCAGAAAGCCTTACAGAATGATACTCAAACGAGAATTGAAAAGATACTCAAAGTGCAATAGTAAACATATTCAAACGATAGAAAGATACTCAGTTTGAAAGAAACACACGCTCACACTGGAAACACTCTGAAATTCAAGAGAAACTGGCATCAGAAAGGCTTACAGAATGATACTCAAACGAGAATTGAAAAGATACTCAAAGTGCAATAGTAAACATACTCAAACGATAGAAAGATACTCAGTTTGAAAGAAACACACGCCCACACTGGAAACACTCTGAAATTCAAGAAAAACTCGCATCAGAAAGGCTTACAGAATGATACTCAAACGAGAATTGAAAAGATACTCAAAGTGCAATAGTAAACATACTCAAACGATAGAAAGATACTCAGTTTGAAAGAAACACACGCCCACACTGGAAACACTCTCAAATATAAGAGAAACTAGCATCAGAAAGCCTTACAGAAACATACTCAAACGAGAATTGAAAAGATACTCAAAGTGCACTAGTAAACATACTCAAACGATAGAAAGATACTCAGTTTGAAAGAAACACACGCCCACACTGGAAACACTCTCAAATTCAAGAGAAACTGGCATCAGAAAGCCTTACAGAATGATACTCAAACGAGAATTGAAAAGACACTCAAAGTGCAATAGTAAACATATTCAAACGATAGAAAGATACTCAGTTTGAAAGAAACACACGCCCACACTGGAAACACTCTCAAATTCAAGAGAAACTGGCATCAGAAAGCCTTACAGAAACATACTCAAACGAGAATTGAAAAGACACTCAAAGTGCAATAGTAAACATACTCAAACGATAGAAAGATACTTAGTTTGAAAGAAACACACGCCCACACTGGAAACACTCTCAAATTCAAGAAAAACTCGCATCGAAAGCCGTTCAGAAAGATACTCAAACGAGAATTGAAAAGATACTCAAAGTGCAATAGTAAACATACTCAAACGATAGAAAGATACTCAGTTTGAAAGAAACACACGCCCACATTGGAAACACTCTCAAATATAAGAAAAACTCGCATCAGAAAGCCTTACAGAATGATACTCAAACGAGAATTCAAAAGATACTCAAAGTGCAATAGTAAACATACTCAAACGATAGAAAGAAACTTAGTTTGAAAGAAACACACGCCCACACTGGAAACACTCTCAAATTCAAGAAAAACTCGCATCAGAAAGGCTTACAGAATGATACTCAAACGAGAATTGAAAAGATACTCAAAGTGCAATAGTAAACATACTCAAACGATAGAAAGATACTCAGTTTGAAAGAAACACACGCCCACACTGGAAACACTCTCAAATTCAAGAAAAACTCGCATCAGAAAGGCTTACAGAATGATACTCAAACGAGAATTGAAAAGATACTCAAAGTGCTATAGTAAACATACTCAAACGATACAAGGATACTCAGTTTGAAAGAAACACACGCCCACACTGGAAACACTCTCAAATTCAAGAAAAACTCGCATCAGAAAGGCTTACAGAATGATACTCAAACGAGAATTGAAAAGATACTCAAAGTGCAATAGTAAACATACTCAAACGATACAAAGATACTCAGTTTGAAAGAAACACACGCCCACACTGGAAACACTCTCAAATTCAAGAAAAACTCGCATCAGAAAGGCTTACAGAATGATACTCAAACGAGAATTGAAAAGATACTCAAAGTGCAATAGTAAACATATTCAAACGATAGAAAGATACTCAGTTTGAAAGAAACACACGCCCACACTGGAAACACTCTCAAATTCAAGAGAAACTGGCATCAGAAAGCCTTACAGAATGATACTCAAACGAGAATTGAAAAGACACTCAAAGTGCAATAGTAAACATATTCAAACGATAGAAAGATACTCAGTTTGAAAGAAACACACGCCCACACTGGAAACACTCTCAAATTCAAGAAAAACTCGCATCAGAAAGGCTTACAGAATGATACTCAAACGAGAATTGAAAAGATACTCAAAGTGCAATAGTAAACATACTCAAACGATAGAAAGATACTCAGTTTGAAAGAAACACACGCCCACAATGGAAACACTCTCAAATTCAAGAAAAACTCGCATCAGAAAGGCTTACAGAATGATACTCAAACGAGAATTGAAAAGATACTCAAAGTGCAATAGTAAACATACTCAAACGATAGAAAGATACTCAGTTTGAAAGAAACACACGCCCACAATGGAAACACTCTCAAATTCAAGAGAAACTGGCATCAGAAAGCCTTACAGAAACATACTCAAACGAGAATTGAAAAGATACTCAAAGTGCAATAGTAAACATACTCAAACGATAGAAAGATACTCAGTTTGAAAGAAACACACGCCCACACTCGAAACACTCTGAAATTCAAGAGAAACTAGCATCAGAAAGCCTTACAGAAACATACTCAAACGAGAATTGAAAAGATACTCAAAGTGCACTAGTAAACATACTCAAACGATAGAAAGATACTCAGTTTGAAAGAAACACACGCCCACACTGGAAACACTCTCAAATTCAAGAAAAACTCGCATCAGAAAGGCTTACAGAATGATACTCAAACGAGAATTGAAAAGACACTCAAAGTGCAATAGTAAACATACTCAAACGATAGAAAGATACTCAGTTTGAAAGAAACACACGCCCACACTGGAAACACTCTCAAATTCAAGAAAAACTCGCATCAGAAAGGCTTACAGAATGATACTCAAACGAGAATTGAAAAGATACTCAAAGTGCAATAGTAAACATACTCAAACGATAGAAAGATACTCAGTTTGAAAGAAACACACGCCCACACTGGAAACACTCTGAAATTCAAGAGAAACTAGCATCAGAAAGCCTTACAGAAACATACTCAAACGAGAATTGAAAAGATACTCAAAGTGCACTAGTAAACATACTCAAACGATAGAAAGATACTCAGTTTGAAAGAAACACACGCCCACACTGGAAACACTCTCAAATTCAAGAAAAACTCGCATCAGAAAGCCTTACAGAAACATACTCAAACCAGAATTGAAAAGATACTCAAAGTGCAATAGTAAAACATACTCAAACGATAGAAAGATACTCAGTTTGAAAGAAACACACGCCCACACTGGAAACACTCTCAAATTCAAGAAAAACTCGCATCAGAAAGGCTTACAGAATGATACTCAAACGAGAATTGAAAAGATACTCAAAGTGCAATAGTAAACATACTCAAACGATAGAAAGATACTCAGTTTGAAAGAAACACACGCCCACACTGGAAACACTCTGAAATTCAAGAGAAACTAGCATCAGAAAGCCTTACAGAAACATACTCAAACGAGAATTGAAAAGATACTCAAAGTGCACTAGTAAACATACTCAAACGATAGAAAGATACTCAGTTTGAAAGAAACACACGCCCACACTGGAAACACTCTCAAATTCAAGAAAAACTCGCATCAGAAAGCCTTACAGAAACATACTCAAACCAGAATTGAAAAGATACTCAAAGTGCTATAGTAAACATACTCAAACGATACAAGGATACTCAGTTTGAAAGAAACACACGCCCACACTGGAAACACTCTCAAATTCAAGAAAAACTCGCATCAGAAAGGCTTACAGAATGATACTCAAACGAGAATTGAAAAGATACTCAAAGTGCAATAGTAAACATACTCAAACGATAGAAAGATACTCAGTTTGAAAGAAACACACGCCCACACTGGAAACACTCTCAAATTCAAGAGAAACTCGCATCAGAAAGGCTTACAGAATGATACTCAAACCAGAATTGAAAAGATACTCAAAGTGCAATAGTAAACATACTCAAACGATAGAAAGATACTCAGCTTGAAAGAAACACACGCCCACACTGGAAACACTCTCAAATTCAAGAAAAACTCGCATCAGAAAGGCTTACAGAATGATACTCAAACGAGAATTGAAAAGATACTCAAAGTGCAATAGTAAACATACTCAAACGATAGAAAGATACTCAGCTTGAAAGAAACACACGCCCACACTGGAAACACTCTCAAATTCAAGAAAAACTCGCATCAGAAAGGCTTACAGAATGATACTCAAACGAGAATTGAAAAGATACTCAAAGTGCAATAGTAAACATACTCAAACGATAGAAAGATACTCAGTTTGAAAGAAACACACGCCCACAATGGAAACACTCTCAAATTCAAGAAAAACTCGCATCAGAAAGGCTTACAGAATGATACTCAAACGAGAATTGAAAAGATACTCAAAGTGCAATAGTAAACATACTCAAACGATAGAAAGATACTCAGTTTGAAAGAAACACACGCCCACAATGGAAACACTCTCAAATTCAAGAGAAACTGGCATCAGAAAGCCTTACAGAAACATACTCAAACGAGAATTGAAAAGATACTCAAAGTGCAATAGTAAACATACTCAAACGATAGAAAGATACTCAGTTTGAAAGAAACACACGCCCACACTCGAAACACTCTGAAATTCAAGAGAAACTAGCATCAGAAAGCCTTACAGAAACATACTCAAACGAGAATTGAAAAGATACTCAAAGTGCACTAGTAAACATACTCAAACGATAGAAAGATACTCAGTTTGAAAGAAACACACGCCCACACTGGAAACACTCTCAAATTCAAGAAAAACTCGCATCAGAAAGGCTTACAGAATGATACTCAAACGAGAATTGAAAAGACACTCAAAGTGCAATAGTAAACATACTCAAACGATAGAAAGATACTCAGTTTGAAAGAAACACACGCCCACACTGGAAACACTCTCAAATTCAAGAAAAACTCGCATCAGAAAGGCTTACAGAATGATACTCAAACGAGAATTGAAAAGATACTCAAAGTGCAATAGTAAACATACTCAAACGATAGAAAGATACTCAGTTTGAAAGAAACACACGCCCACACTGGAAACACTCTGAAATTCAAGAGAAACTAGCATCAGAAAGCCTTACAGAAACATACTCAAACGAGAATTGAAAAGATACTCAAAGTGCAATAGTAAACATACTCAAACGATAGAAAGATACTCAGTTTGAAAGAAACACACGCCCACACTGGAAACACTCTCAAATTCAAGAAAAACTCGCATCAGAAAGCCTTACAGAAACATACTCAAACCAGAATTGAAAAGATACTCAAAGTGCTATAGTAAACATACTCAAACGATACAAGGATACTCAGTTTGAAAGAAACACACGCCCACACTGGAAACACTCTCAAATTCAAGAAAAACTCGCATCAGAAAGGCTTACAGAATGATACTCAAACGAGAATTGAAAAGATACTCAAAGTGCAATAGTAAACATACTCAAACGATAGAAAGATACTCAGTTTGAAAGAAACACACGCCCACACTGGAAACACTCTCAAATTCAAGAGAAACTCGCATCAGAAAGGCTTACAGAATGATACTCAAACCAGAATTGAAAAGATACTCAAAGTGCAATAGTAAACATACTCAAACGATAGAAAGATACTCAGCTTGAAAGAAACACACGCCCACACTGGAAACACTCTCAAATTCAAGAAAAACTCGCATCAGAAAGGCTTACAGAATGATACTCAAACGAGAATTGAAAAGATACTCAAAGTGCAATAGTAAACATACTCAAACGATAGAAAGATACTCAGCTTGAAAGAAACACACGCCCACACTGGAAACACTCTCAAATTCAAGAAAAACTCGCATCAGAAAGGCTTACAGAATGATACTCAAACGAGAATTGAAAAGATACTCAAAGTGCAATAGTAAACATACTCAAACGATAGAAAGATACTCAGTTTGAAAGAAACACACGCCCACACTGGAAACACTCTGAAATTCAAGAGAAACTAGCATCAGAAAGCCTTACAGAAACATACTCAAACGAGAATTGAAAAGATACTCAAAGTGCACTAGTAAACATACTCAAACGATAGAAAGATACTCAGTTTGAAAGAAACACACGCCCACACTGGAAACACTCTCAAATTCAAGAAAAACTCGCATCAGAAAGCCTTACAGAAACATACTCAAACCAGAATTGAAAAGATACTCAAAGTGCTATAGTAAACATACTCAAACGATACAAGGATACTCAGTTTGAAAGAAACACACGCCCACACTGGAAACACTCTCAAATTCAAGAAAAACTCGCATCAGAAACGCTTACAGAATGATACTCAAACGAGAATTGAAAAGATACTCAAAGTGCAATAGTAAACATACTCAAACGATAGAAAGATACTCAGTTTGAAAGAAACACACGCCCACACTGGAAACACTCTCAAATTCAAGAGAAACTGGCATCAGAAAGCCTTACAGAAACATACTCAAACGAGAATTGAAAAGATACTCAAAGTGCAATAGTAAACATACTCAAACGATAGAAAGATACTCAGTTTGAAAGAAACACACGCCCACACTCGAAACACTCTGAAATTCAAGAGAAACTAGCATCAGAAAGCCTTACAGAAACATACTCAAACGAGAATTGAAAAGATACTCAAAGTGCACTAGTAAACATACTCAAACGATAGAAAGATACTCAGTTTGAAAGAAACACACGCCCACACTGGAAACACTCTCAAATTCAAGAAAAACTCGCATCAGAAAGGCTTACAGAATGATACTCAAACGAGAATTGAAAAGACACTCAAAGTGCAATAGTAAACATTCTCAAACGATAGAAAGATACTCAGTTTGAAAGAAACACACGCCCACACTGGAAACACTCTCAAATTCAAGAAAAACTCGCATCAGAAAGGCTTACAGAATGATACTCAAACGAGAATTGAAAAGATACTCAAAGTGCAATAGTAAACATACTCAAACGATAGAAAGATACTCAGTTTGAAAGAAACACACGCCCACACTGGAAACACTCTGAAATTCAAGAGAAACTAGCATCAGAAAGCCTTACAGAAACATACTCAAACGAGAATTGAAAAGATACTCAAAGTGCAATAGTAAACATACTCAAACGATAAAAAGATACTCAGTTTGAAAGAAACACACGCCCACACTGGAAACACTCTCAAATTCAAGAAAAACTCGCATCGAAAGCCGTTCAGAAAGATACTCAAACGAGAATTGAAAAGATACTCAAAGTGCACTAGTAAACATACTCAAACGATAGAAAGATACTCAGTTTGAAAGAAACACACGCCCACACTAGAAATACTCTCAAATTCAAGAGAAACTCGCATCAGAAAGCCTTACAGAAACATACTCAAACGAGAATTGAAAAGATACTCAAAGTGCAATAGTAAACATACTCAAACGATAGAAAGATACTCAGTTTGAAAAAAACACACGCCCACACTGGAAACACTCTCAAATTCAAGAAAAACTCGCATCAGAAAGGCTTACAGAATGATACTCAAACGAGAATTGAAAAGATACTCAAAGTGCAATAGTAAACATACTCAAACGATAGAAAGATACTCAGTTTGAAAGAAACACACGCCCACACTGGAAACACTCTCAAATTCAAGAGAAACTGGCATCAGAAAGCCTTACAGAAACATACTCAAACGAGAATTGAAAAGATACTCAAAGTGCAATAGTAAACATACTCAAACGATAGAAAGATACTCAGTTTGAAAGAAACACACGCCCACACTGGAAACACTCTCAAATTCAAGAAAAACTCGCATCGAAAGCCGTTCAGAAAGATACTCAAACGAGAATTGAAAAGATACTCAAAGTGCAATAGTAAACATACTCAAACGATAGAAAGATACTCAGTTTGAAAGAAACACACGCCCACATTGGAAACACTCTCAAATATAAGAAAAACTCGCATCAGAAAGGCTTACAGAATGATACTCAAACGAGAATTGAAAAGATACTCAAAGTGCAATAGTAAACATACTCAAACGATAAAAAGATACTCAGTTTGAAAGAAACACACGCTCACACTGGAAACACTCTCAAATTCAAGAAAAACTCGCATCAGAAAGGCTTACAGAATGATACTCAAACGAAAATTGAAAAGATACTCAAAGTGCAATAGTAAACATACTCAAACGATAAAAAGATACTCAGTTTGAAAGAAACACACGCCCACACTGGAAACACTCTCAAATTCAAGAAAAACTCGCATCAGAAAACCTTATAGAAACATACTCAAACAAGAATTGAAAAGATACTCAAAGTGCAATAGTAAACATACTCAAACGATAAAAAGATACTCAGTTTGAAAGAAACACACGCCCACACTGGAAACACTCTCAAATTCAAGAAAAACTCGCATCAGAAAGGCTTACAGAATGATACTCAAACGAGAATTGAAAAGATACTCAAAGTGCAATAGTAAACATACTCAAACGATACAAGGATACTCAGTTTGAAAGAAACACACGCCCACACTGGAAACACTCTCAAATTCAAGAAAAACTCGCATAAGAAAGGCTTACAGAATGATACTCAAACGAGAATTGAAAAGATACTCAAAGTGCAATAGTAAACATACTCAAACGATAGAAAGATACTCAGTTTGAAAGAAACACACGCCCACACTGGAAACACTCTCAAATTCAACAGAAACTGGCATCAGAAAACCTTACAGAAACACACTCAAACGAGATTGAAAAGATACTCAAAGTGCAATAGTAAACATACTCAAACGATAGAAAGATACTCAGTTTGAAAGAAACACACGCCCACACTGGAAACACTCTCAAATTCAAGAGAAACTAGCATCAGAAAGCCTTACAGAAACATACTCAAACGAGAATTGAAAAGATACTCAAAGTGCACTAGTAAACATACTCAAACGATAGAAAGATACTCAGTTTGAAAGAAACACACGCCCACTCTGGAAACACTCTCAAATTCAAGAAAAACTCGCATCAGAAAGGCTTACAGAATGATACTCAAACGAGAATTGAAAAGATACTCAAAGTGCAATAGTAAACATACTCAAACGA
Organism: Argentina anserina; assembly: GCF_933775445.1. Classification (NCBI taxonomy): domain Eukaryota; kingdom Viridiplantae; phylum Streptophyta; class Magnoliopsida; order Rosales; family Rosaceae; genus Argentina; species Argentina anserina. The sequence goes on from NW_026089442.1 coordinate 28,895, forward strand.
TACAAAGATACTCAGTTTGAAAGAAACACACGCCCACACTGGAAACACTCTCAAATTCAAGAAAAACTCGCATCAGAAAGGCTTACAAAATGATACTCAAACGAGAATTGAAAAGATACTCAAAGTGCAATAGTAAACATACTCAAACGATAGAAAGATACTCAGTTTGAAAGAAACACACGCCCACACTGGAAACACTCTCAAATTCAAGAGAAACTGGCATCAGAAAGCCTTACAGAAACATACTCAAACGAGAATTGAAAAGATACTCAAAGTGCAATAGTAAACATACTCAAACGATAGAAAGATACTTAGTTTGAAAGAAACACACGCCCACACTGGAAACACTCTCAAATTCAAGAAAAACTCGCATCGAAAGCCGTTCAGAAAGATACTCAAACGAGAATTGAAAAGATACTCAAAGTGCAATAGTAAACATACTCAAACGATAGAAAGATACTCAGTTTGAAAGAAACACACGCCCACATTGGAAACACTCTCAAATATAAGAAAAACTCGCATCAGAAAGGCTTACAGAATGATACTCAAACGAGAATTGAAAAGATACTCAAAGTGCAATAGTAAACATACTCAAACGATAGAAAGATACTCAGTTTGAAAGAAACACACGCCCACACTGGAAACACTCTCAAATTCAAGAAAAACTCGCATCAGAAAGGCTTACAGAATGATACTCAAACGAGAATTGAAAAGATACTCAAAGTGCAATAGTAAACATACTCAAACGATAAAAAGATACTCAGTTTGAAAGAAACACACGCCCACACTGGAAACACTCTCAAATTCAAGAAAAACTCGCATCAGAAAACCTTATAGAAACATACTCAAACAAGAATTGAAAAGATACTCAAAGTGCAATAGTAAACATACTCAAACGATAAAAAGATACTCAGTTTGAAAGAAACACACGCCCACACTGGAAACACTCTCAAATTCAAGAAAAACTCGCATCAGAAAGGCTTACAGAATGATACTCAAACGAGAATTGAAAAGATACTCAAAGTGCAATAGTAAACATACTCAAACGATAGAAAGATACTCAGTTTGAAAGAAACACACGCCCACACTGGAAACACTCTCAAATTCAAGAAAAACTCGCATCAGAAAGGCTGACAGAATGATACTCAAACGAGAATTGAAAAGATACTCAAAGTGCAATAGTAAACATACTCAAACGATAGAAATATACTCAGTTTGAAAGAAACACACGCCCACACTGGAAACACTCTGAAATTCAAGAAAAACTCGCATCAGAAAGGCTTACAGAATGATACTCAAACGAGAATTGAAAAGATACTCAAAGTGCAATAGTAAACATACTCAAACGATAGAAAGATACTCAGTTTGAAAGAAACACACGCCCACACTGGAAACACTCTCAAATTCAAGAAAAACTCGCATCAGAAAGGCTTACAGAATGATACTCAAACGAGAATTGAAAAGATACTCAAAGTGCAATAGTAAACATACTCAAACGATAGAAAGATACTCAGTTTGAAAGAAACACACGCCCACACTGGAAACACTCTCAAATTCAACAGAAACTGGCATCAGAAAACCTTACAGAAACACACTCAAACGAGATTGAAAAGATACTCAAAGTGCAATAGTAAACATACTCAAACGATAGAAAGATACTCAGTTTGAAAGAAACACACGCCCACACTGGAAACACTCTCAAATTCAAGAGAAACTCGCATCAGAAAGCCTTACAGAAACATACTCAAACGAGAATTGAAAAGATACTCAAAGTGCAATCGTAAACATACTCAAACGATAGAAAGATACTCAGTTTGAAAGAAACACACGCCCACACTGGAAACACTCTCAAATTCAAGAAAAACTCGCATCGAAAGCCGTTCAGAAAGATACTCAAACGAGAATTGAAAAGATACTCAAAGTGCAATAGTAAACATACTCAAACGATAAAAAGATACTCAGTTTGAAAGAAACACACGCCCAAACTGGAAACACTCTCAAATATAAGAAAAACTCGCATCAGAAAGGCTTACAGAAAGATACTCAAACGATAATTGAAAAGATACTCAAAGTGCAATAGTAAACATACTCAAACGATAGAAAGATACTCAGTTTGAAAGAAACACACGCCCACACTGGAAACACTCTCAAATTCATGAGAAACTGGCATCAGAAAGCCATACAGAAACATACTCAAACGAGAATTGAAAAGATACTCAAAGTGCAATAGTAAACATACTCAAACGATAAAAAGATACTCAGTTTGAAAGAAACACACGCCCACACTGGAAACACTCTCAAATTCAAGAAAAACTCGCATCAGAAAGGCTTACAGAATGATACTCAAACGAGAATTGAAAAGATACTCAAAGTGCAATAGTAAACATACTCAAACGATAGAAAGATACTCAGTTTGAAAGAAACACACGCCCACACTGGAAACACTCTCAAATTCAAGAGAAACTAGCATCAGAAAGCCTTACAGAAACATACTCAAACGAGAATTGACAAGATACTCAAAGTGCAATAGTAAACATACTCAAACGATAGAAAGATACTCAGTTTGATAGAAACACACGCCCACACTGGAAACACTCTCAAATTCAAGAAAAACTCGTATCAGAAAGGCTTACAGAATGATACTCAAACGAGAATTGAAAAGATACTCAAAGTGCAATAGTAAACATACTAAAACGATAGAAAGATACTCAGTTTGAAAGAAACACACGCCCACACTGGAAACACTCTCAAATTCAAGAGAAACTCGCATCAGAAAACCTTACAGAAACATACTCAAACGAGAATTGAAAAGATACTCAAAGTGCAATAGTAAACATACTCAAACGATAGAAAGATACTCAGTTTGAAAGAAACACACGCCCACACTGGAAACACTCTCAAATTCAACAGAAACTGGCATCATAAAACCTTACAGAAACACACTCAAACGAGATTGAAAAGATACTCAAAGTGCAATAGTAAACATACTCAAACGATAGAAAGATACTCAGTTTGAAAGAAACACACGCCCACACTAGAAATACTCTCAAATTCAAGAAAAACTCGCATCAGAAAGGCTTACAGAAACATACTCAAACGAGAATTGAAAAGATACTCAAAGTGCAATAGTAAACATACTCAAACGATAGAAAGATACTCAGTTTGAAAGAAACACACGCCCACAATGGAAACACTCTCAAATTCAAGAAAAACTCGCATCAGAAAGGCTTACAGAATGATACTCAAACGAGAATTGAAAAGATACTCAAAGTGTAATAGTAAACATACTCAAACGATAGAAAGATACTCAGTTTGAAAGAAACACACGCCCACACTGGAAACACTCTCAAATTCAAGAGAAACTAACATCAGAAAACCTTATAGAAACATACTCAAACGAGAATTGAAAAGATACTCAAAGTGCAATAGTAAACATACTCAAACGATAAAAAGATACTCAGTTTGAAAGAAACACACGCCCACACTGGAAACACTCTCAAATTCAAGAAAAACTCGCATCAGAAAGGCTTACAGAATGATACTCAAACGAGAATTGAAAAGATACTCAAAGTGCAATAGTAAACATACTCAAACGATAGAAAGATACTCAGTTTGAAAGAAACACACGCCCACACTGAAAACACTCTCAAATTCAAGAGAAACTCGCATCAGAAAGCCTTACAGAAACATACTCAAACGAGAATTGAAAAGATACTCAAAGTGCAATAGTAAACATACTCAAACGATACAAGGATACTCAGTTTGAAAGAAACACACGCCCACACTGGAAACACTCTCAAATTCAAGAAAAACTCGCATCAGAAAGGCTTACAGAATGATACTCAAACGAGAATTGAAAAGATACTCAAAGTGCAATAGTAAACATACTCAAACGATACAAAGATACTCAGTTTGAAAGAAACACACGCCCACACTGGAAACACTCTCAAATTCAAGAAAAACTCGCATCAGAAAGGCTTACAGAATGATACTCAAACGAGAATTGAAAAGATACTCAAAGTGCAATAGTAAACATACTCAACCGATAGAAAGATACTCAGTTTGAAAGAAACACACGCCCACACTGGAAACACTCTCAAATTCAAGAGAAACTAGCATCAGAAAGCCTTACAGAAACATACTCAAACGAGAATTGACAAGATACTCAAAGTGCAATAGTAAACATACTCAAACGATAGAAAGATACTCAGTTTGATAGAAACACACGCCCACACTGGAAACACTCTCAAATTCAAGAAAAACTCGCATCAGAAAGGCTTACAGAATGATACTCAAACGAGAATTGAAAAGATACTCAAAGTGCAATAGTAAACATACTAAAACGATAGAAAGATACTCAGTTTGAAAGAAACACACGCCCACACTGGAAACACTCTCAAATTCAAGAGAAACTCGCATCAGAAAACCTTACAGAAACACACTCAAACGAGAATTGAAAAGATACTCAAAGTGCAATAGTAAACATACTCAAACGATAGAAAGATACTCAGTTTGAAAGAAACACACGCCCACACTGGAAACACTCTCAAATTCAACAGAAACTGGCATCAGAAAACCTTACAGAAACACACTCAAACGAGATTGAAAAGATACTCAAAGTGCAATAGTAAACATACTCAAACGATAGAAAGATACTCAGTTTGAAAGAAACACACGCCCACACTGGAAACACTCTCAAATTCAAGAGAAACTCGCATCAGAAAGCCTTACAGAAACATACTCAAACGAGAATTGAAAAGATACTCAAAGTGCAATAGTAAACATACTCAAACGATAGAAAGATACTCAGTTTGAAAGAAACACACGCCCACACTGGAAACACTCTCAAATTCAAGAAAAACTCGCATCAGAAAGGCTTACATAATGATACTCAAACGAGAATTGAAAAGATACTCAAAGTGCAATAGTAAACATACTCAAACGATAGAAAGATACTCAGTTTGAAAGAAACACACGCCCACACTGGAAACACTCTCAAATTCAAGAGAAACTAGCATCAGAAAACCTTATAGAAACATACTCAAACGAGAATTGAAAAGATACTCAAAGTGCAATAGTAAACATACTCAAACGATAAAAACATACTCAGTTTGAAAGAAACATGATAGGAGCACTTTATGCGACGTTCTTAACATATTTTTACCTCCATTCGTACTTTACTTAGCCCTTATTATTGTAGTATAGAGTCATTGAGTCGAGTTAGGAGTCTTTAGTGACGTTCGTTCCCTTTTGGTGCTAAAACGGGTGTAAAATGCAGAAATTGTCGAGAGTGCTATAGAGTAGTATTCCTTGTCGAACTAGGAAACCTAGTTTGGTTAGGATTTTTATTATTCGATATTTCTGTAACATATGTGATTTATATTTATTATTTCCTTTCCTTATTTTCAGAATTAAATGTGAGATAATGACTTGGAAATTATGGAAAGAAAGAGGAGAAGAAGGAAACAAAAGGAGAAAAAGGAAAGAAATAATTTAGTTTCTGAATAAGATGAAAATGAAGAAGTATGCAGCCTTAAAGGAGGGAAGGTTCATCCGGCCATTAAATGGAAAGAATAAGAAAAGAAGGAAACAAAAGAAGAAAAAGGAAGGAGAGAACAAAGAGATAATTCTGAAGAATGCATGTGGTCTAGAAGAAGGGAGAATGCATGTGACCAACAAAGATGATCATCATTCAATCGAGAAGGAAAGAAAAGAAAAAAAAGGAAATACATGGATCAGCCCATTCAAAACCCTAGCAGCCCCTATTCTCCTCCTTCCTCTATAAAAGGCATGGCCTCCCTCACAATTGACGATCTCCATTCTCTCACAAACAAAGCCGAATTGCTGCCCAAGAACATCCAGAAAATTCAAGCCAAAAACCTTCATCCATCATCACCAAGCCGTGCTCATCTTCCTCCTCCACCAATTCGAATTCATCCTTGCTTCATCCTAGAAGGTTTCTAATGTGTGATTCATCCATGGCTTGTAATCTTTCTTTTTATTTTCTGCAAATTTCGAATTTATTGTATGAATCATTGGATGTTATTTTCGGTTTCATATATGAGGAACATAATTTCAGACTTCTTTGGTTTTATGTTTTGATTGCATGAACTCATGAAATATGTGTGTATGCCGTGTGTAGCATCTATGGGCAGTAGGTTTTCTATTTCTATTTAGGTTTTATTTCAATTTATTCCTTGAACTTGTGCATCTAAATCAATGCTCGAGGAAGCCAAGGCCATGGTTCTCCTAAGGTTGCGATTTCATTCACCAAAGTGTTCATTGATTGAATATGCGCTTCGTGTTTCAATTATGGATACTTATATAGGGCTGTGATAGTTCTAGGAATTTGCATGTTTAATCAAGATGAGTGACGCTATGCTTGTGTAACATGTCTTCAATTCGACTTAATGTGCTTATGTGCTAATTTGTTGTTTAACTAGACGCTTCGTTATGTTGAACTCTCTTTAGCATATGTTTAGGATTGAACGCTTCGTTGATTCTAAATAATTAAGAAGTCTTAACGATTAGATGAACCGCTTCGGACTCTAATTAGAATTGGAATTGAAATGGACTTAAGAAGAATCGAAAATACTTGCTGCCTATATGTTGTTCTATGCATGTCATACATGTTTCTTGAGTAGAATTCGTGTTTTGGTTATGTGATGAATGGTTGATCAATTGTATATAAGTAATTTAGGATTTATTTTAAGTTGTAGTTTTATAATCCAAATCAAATTCCCCAATAACATGATAAGTGTTGAGGCCCTTTGATTCCCCGGACTGAACGATCCCTGCTTATTCTATACTAACGATGATGTTTTACAGGGTATTTTATAGACGTTCTAAACGAACGCTCTATCATTTTGGCGCCGTTGCCGGGGAATTGATTAATTCTCAATGCTTTGAAGTATTAATTTTGTGCTATATTGTGAATTGTATAATTGTATTTTGGTTAATATGTATATGTGAACAATAATCGTAGATAGTGCATCTGTGAACAGTAACCCGAAAATATAAAAAAAAATTTGAATTCGTAAATCTTGTATTTGTGATAGAATTTGTGTTTGTTAAGAAGTTGTTATTTGTTTCCTTGTTGTCGTAGTATACATATAGGATACTTGTTATACTTAGTTAAATTTTAATGGAAGCTAAATATTTATTTATGCTTAGTTTATTGTAAGTTATAAGGTGAACGGAACAGGTAAAGTCCATTTTGTTAATATTAGCCTTAACCCTCCATTTGTACCTTGCAAAGGTCACTTGGGGTTGTGGGCGGCTTTTATTAACACTTTGCGAGCAGTCTAACACACAAAGTTATTCCGAGCTGAGTAAGGGGCTTGCTATTTTCATTACCCTGGTTCAAGGTTTACAAAATTGGATCTCAGAGGCCCATAGACTGACATACATCTCGGTGATGGAGTCGATTGGGAAAACATCCTTTCGAGGTTGTGGCCCCCGTGGTGTCCAACAAATGAGTCCTGCCTTGTGACTATCTCTGATTCTAGCTATCCAGCCTTCTGAAACAAAGGAATGAGTTTGTGTCTAGACGACGTACTTAGGCCGCACGTCCACCTCGCTTTATAACTTAGAAAATAACTTTGTATAAATAGATGTATATAGTTTCAAAAGAAAATAATATTCTAATTTTTAAGGTATATCGGATAAAGCAAGACCCTTACCTTGGGCTGTTTCAGTCCATTGCACAGTTAGCTCCTCTGCTCCACGTACCTTAAACATTAGGATGTTGTGAATAAAAACAATTATATTTTAGGATATTCATACACATTTGTTGTAAAACAAAAATTGTCCTTAACGTTTATACTTGTATTTCATTTATACAATTACTAACATGTCTTTTATTTCGTTTTATATATAATTGATCATTAACATTTTGTGTCTTTGTATAGCATAGTTGTCAATTGTGGATTCTAAGAAAGAGTTGGAGAATTTTATTGTTAATAGTTGATTGAAGCTCTCAATGACTTGGGAAGGACGACAAGTGTTGCAAGAAGCGGAGTTCTACCACACTCTAACTTTTGATTCATGATTTGCAATTAATTCAACTCATACTAACTTTAGCTTAATCATTAACACTTTACTAACTTATTCTTCGAGATCTCATCTCCACTTTTCTAATTATCTTTCTCTTGATACGATGTAGTTTAAGAGTGGATGAACATGCATCGAGTTTTGATAGTCAAAGAGGCACAAATTTGGAGGTGTACAACTCCAAGTGGCGTCGCCTACAACTTAAAAAGAAGTGCAGAGTCTAGGCTGAGAGACTTTAAAACTCAAGCGCTGCATGGGAGGCAACCCATTTCAACCGTACCTGTGGAGGAGTCGTCTACGGGAGTTTGCTTTTTCTTATCCCTTCACTCTTATGGTTGAATTGTATATGTATTGATGTGTGATCTTAGTCTATACTTATGAATTACATTCTGATTATTGAGCTTACATTGAGGACAATGTAATTTTCTAAGTGTGGGGTAGGGTTGCATGATCATTGTTTGCTGATTTTTGCTTTGATTTCATGTTAAAAACGAAAAAGAAAGAAAAAAATTTGAAAAAAATGTTTAAAAAAATCGAAAAAATGGTGTTGTTTTGAGTCTTCGGATACCCCTAAAGTCTAGGATGATTATGTCTCTAAATGCATAGATGATGGTTTTGCATTTCATAAGAATTGAATTGTAAGTTTCATTGATAATGTGGATTTGGTATGAACATGTGAGATTTTGATTGAATGTAATATGGCATACATGTTTGGTTAGTTTAAGTCCATAACAACCTGTGAGTTTTGAGCCTATATATGCTTTCTTCTAGAGTGATAATATGAAATTTCGTGGTTGTTTTGTAAACCTCATTATTCTTTGCATATTCAATGACTATGTGCCATAGCTTTTAATGGACTCTAGAATTTACTAGAACTCATCTTTTGTGATTGTTGAAACTTTTAAGTCATAAAATGCTCTGATTTTGAAAGGGATTTATGGATCATTTCTAGGATTACCACTTTTAGCCAAACAGCCATGTATCCCTATATGTGCCCTGTTTGGGACCCCTTAGTTGAACCCCATTTGAGCCTACATTAAGCCTTTTCTTCATCACCTATGTTATCTCCATGCTTAGTATAGTTACCTCTACCTTGTCTTATAGACTTGGCAGTACTTTTGTTGAGATGATGTTGTGATGATGCATGAAATAAGTGTGGGGTGGAAGACATGAAAAAAAAAGTATGAACAAAGAGCTTTTAAGCATGCCGAAAAAAAAATGAATGAAAAATAAAAAAATGTATGAATTCGGCAATACATGAAAAGGAAAGAAAATATGTTGTCTTCCATTTGTGATTTGGAGTTGAGTTGTAATTGAAGGTCTAAAAATGTTCATTTGACCTTTGTCCATATTCACTTTGTGGTTGAAATGATGATTGGGCCCAACTTGTTATATTTGGCCATTGATGGTGTGTGGTGTCATAAGGATGGTGTTTATTCTGCTAAGTCTATAGGATTACCATTGTGATTCCTTGATATTCCATGCCTTTAGCTAAGCCTAAACATTCACCTTATCTAATGATCCTAATGATTCTTAAAATGAGCAAAACTTGGTTTGTGGAGATGATCACAAGAGTTGAGCATATGGTTTTGGTCCATTTGTGCACTTAGTTGTTAAATGAGGTTTTCCTTTTGTTATTCACAAAGTGCCTTCATTTGATGAAATATGCAAGCTATTTGATGCTTTATTATCCTTTCTCTTGCATATACTTGTGTGTGAATCATAACCATGAATCTGTGTGAAAAGAAGAGAGTATGCCTTCTGAGGAGGATTGGATTGACTAAACATGTTATGTGCCTATTGTCTCATTTCTTACTTATTCATACTATGAAGCATGTTTATGAAACTTGGAATTTATGTGCTTACATTCAAATGCTTAAACTTGAAAGCTATGCGTTTTGAGATTCTGAGGCAATCATTTAGGGGCAATAGAGTTTTGTGTTGTTTTGTTTTGTTTTGCTAAGGGACTAGCAAAAGCCAAGTGTGGGGTAGTTGATAGGAGCACTTTATGCGACGTTCTTAACATATTTTTACCTCCATTCGTACTTTACTTAGCCCTTATTATTGTAGTATAGAGTCATTGAGTCGAGTTAGGAGTCTTTAGTGACGTTCGTTCCCTTTTGGTGCTAAAACGGGTGTAAAATGCAGAAATTGTCGAGAGTGCTATAGAGTAGTATTCCTTGTCGAACTAGGAAACCTAGTTTGGTTAGGATTTTTATTATTCGATATTTCTGTAACATATGTGATTTATATTTATTATTTCCTTTCCTTATTTTCAGAATTAAATGTGAGATAATGACTTGGAAATTATGGAAAGAAAGAGGAGAAGAAGGAAACAAAAGGAGAAAAAGGAAAGAAATAATTTAGTTTCTGAATAAGATGAAAATGAAGAAGTATGCAGCCTTAAAGGAGGGAAGGTTCATCCGGCCATTAAATGGAAAGAATAAGAAAAGAAGGAAACAAAAGAAGAAAAAGGAAGGAGAGAACAAAGAGATAATTCTGAAGAATGCATGTGGTCTAGAAGAAGGGAGAATGCATGTGACCAACAAAGATGATCATCATTCAATCGAGAAGGAAAGAAAAGAAAAAAAAGGAAATACATGGATCAGCCCATTCAAAACCCTAGCAGCCCCTATTCTCCTCCTTCCTCTATAAAAGGCATGGCCTCCCTCACAATTGACGATCTCCATTCTCTCACAAACAAAGCCGAATTGCTGCCCAAGAACATCCAGAAAATTCAAGCCAAAAACCTTCATCCATCATCACCAAGCCGTGCTCATCTTCCTCCTCCACCAATTCGAATTCATCCTTGCTTCATCCTAGAAGGTTTCTAATGTGTGATTCATCCATGGCTTGTAATCTTTCTTTTTATTTTCTGCAAATTTCGAATTTATTGTATGAATCATTGGATGTTATTTTCGGTTTCATATATGAGGAACATAATTTCAGACTTCTTTGGTTTTATGTTTTGATTGCATGAACTCATGAAATATGTGTGTATGCCGTGTGTAGCATCTATGGGCAGTAGGTTTTCTATTTCTATTTAGGTTTTATTTCAATTTATTCCTTGAACTTGTGCATCTAAATCAATGCTCGAGGAAGCCAAGGCCATGGTTCTCCTAAGGTTGCGATTTCATTCACCAAAGTGTTCATTGATTGAATATGCGCTTCGTGTTTCAATTATGGATACTTATATAGGGCTGTGATAGTTCTAGGAATTTGCATGTTTAATCAAGATGAGTGACGCCATGCTTGTGTAACATGTCTTCAATTCGACTTAATGTGCTTATGTGCTAATTTGTTGTTTAACTAGACGCTTCGTTATGTTGAACTCTCTTTAGCATATGTTTAGGATTGAACGCTTCGTTGATTCTAAATAATTAAGAAGTCTTAACGATTAGATGAACCGCTTCGGACTCTAATTAGAATTGGAATTGAAATGGACTTAAGAAGAATCGAAAATACTTGCTGCCTATATGTTGTTCTATGCATGTCATACATGTTTCTTGAGTAGAATTCGTGTTTTGGTTATGTGATGAATGGTTGATCAATTGTATATAAGTAATTTAGGATTTATTTTAAGTTGTAGTTTTATAATCCAAATCAAATTCCCCAATAACATGATAAGTGTTGAGGCCCTTTGATTCCCCGGACTGAACGATCCCTGCTTATTCTATACTAACGATGATGTTTTACAGGGTATTTTATAGACGTTCTAAACGAACGCTCTATCAAAACACACGCCCACACTGGAAACACTCTCAAATTCAAGAAAAACTCGCATCAGAAAGGCTTACAGAATGATACTCAAACGAGAATTGAAAAGATACTCAAAGTGCAATAGTAAACATACTCAAACGATAAAAAGATACTCAGTTTGAAAGAAACACACGCCCACACTGTAAACACTCTCAAATTCAAGAAAAACTCGCATCAGAAAGGCTTACAGAATGATACTCAAACGAGAATTGAAAAGATACTCAAAGTGCAATAGTAAACATACTCAAACGATACAAGGATACTCAGTTTGAAAGAAACACACGCCCACACTGGAAACACTCTCAAATTCAAGAAAAACTCGCATCAGAAAGGCTTACAGAATGATACTCAAACGAGAATTGAAAAGATACTCAAAGTGCAATAGTAAACATACTCAAACGATAGAAAGATACTCAGTTTGAAAGAAACACACGCCCACACTAGAAACACTCTCAAATTCAACAGAAACTGGCATCAGAAAACCTTACAGAAACACACTCAAACGAGATTGAAAAGATACTCAAAGTGCAATAGTAAACATACTCAAACGATAGAAAGATACTCAGTTTGAAAGAAACACACGCCCACACTGGAAACACTCTCAAATTCAAGAGAAACTCGCATCAGAAAGCCTTACAGAAACATACTCAAACGAGAATTGAAAAGATACTCAAAGTGCAATAGTAAACATACTCAAACGATAGAAAGATACTCAGTTTGAAAGAAACACACGCCCACACTGGAAACACTCTCAAATTCAAGAAAAACTCGCATCAGAAAGGCTTACATAATGATACTCAAACGAGAATTGAAAAGATACTCAAAGTGCAATAGTAAACATACTCAAACGATAGAAAGATACTCAGTTTGAAAGAAACACACGCCCACACTGGAAACACTCTCAAATTCAAGAGAAACTAGCATCAGAAAACCTTATAGAAACATACTCAAACGAGAATTGAAAAGATACTCAAAGTGCAATAGTAAACATACTCAAACGATAAAAACATACTCAGTTTGAAAGAAACACACGCCCACACTGGAAACACTCTCAAATTCAAGAAAAACTCGCATCAGAAAGGCTTACAGAATGATACTCAAACGAGAATTGAAAAGATACTCAAAGTGCAATAGTAAACATACTCAAACGATAAAAAGATACTCAGTTTGAAAGAAACACACGCCCACACTGGAAACACTCTCAAATTCAAGAGAAACTCGCATCAGAAAACCTTACAGAAACATACTCAAACGAGAATTGAAAAGATACTCAAAGTGCAATAGTAAACATACTCAAACGATAGAAAGATACTCAGTTTGAAAGAAACACACGCCCACACTGGAAACACTCTCAAATTCAAGAAAAACTCGCATCGAAAGCCGTTCAGAAAGATACTCAAACGAGAATTGAAAAGATACTCAAAGTGCAATAGTAAACATACTCAAACGATAGAAAGATACTCAGTTTGAAAGAAACACACGCCCACACTGGAAACACTCTCAAATTCAAGAAAAACTCGCATCAGAAAGGCTTACATAATGATACTCAAACGAGAATTGAAAAGATACTCAAAGTGCAATAGTAAACATACTCAAACGATAGAAAGATACTCAGTTTGAAAGAAACACACGCCCACACTGGAAACACTCTCAGATTCAAGAGAACTAGCATCAGAAAACCTTATAGAAACATACTCAAACGAGAATTGAAAAGATACTCAAAGTGCAATAGTAAACATACTCAAACGATAAAAAGATACTCAGTTTGAAAGAAACACACGCCCACACTGGAAACACTCTCAAATTCAAGAAAAACTCGCATCAGAAAGGCTTACAGAATGATACTCAAACGAGAATTGAAAAGATACTCAAAGTGCAATAGTAAACATACTCAAACGATAAAAAGATACTCAGTTTGAAAGAAACACACGCCCACACTGGAAACACTTTCAAATTCAAGAAAAACTCGCATCAGAAAGGCTTACAGAATGATACTCAAACGAGAATTGAAAAGATACTCAAAGTGCAATAGTAAACATACTCAAACGATAAAAAGATACTCAGTTTGAAAGAAACACACGCCCACACTGGAAACACTCTCAAATTCAAGAAAAACTCGCATCAGAAAGGCTTACAGAATGATACTCAAACGAGAATTGAAAAGATACTCAAAGTGCAATAGTAAACATACTCAAACGATACAAGGATACTCAGTTTGAAAGAAACACACGCCCACACTGGAAACACTCTCAAATTCAAGAAAAACTCGCATCAGAAAGGCTTACAGAATGATACTCAAACGAGAATTGAAAAGATACTCAAAGTGCAATAGTAAACATACTCAAACGATAGAAAGATACTCAGTTTGAAAGAAACACACGCCCACACTGGAAACACTCTCAAATTCAAGAGAACTAGCATCAGAAAACCTTATAGAAACATACTCAAACGAGAATTGAAAAGATACTCAAAGTGCAATAGTAAACATACTCAAACGATAAAAAGATACTCAGTTTGAAAGAAACACACGCCCACACTGGAAACACTCTCAAATTCAAGAAAAACTCGCATCAGAAAGGCTTACAGAATGATACTCAAACGAGAATTGAAAAGATACTCAAAGTGCAATAGTAAACATACTCAAACGATAAAAAGATACTCAGTTTGAAAGAAACACACGCCCACACTGGAAACACTCTCAAATTCAAGAGAAACTCGCATCAGAAAACCTTACAGAAACATACTCAAACGAGAATTGAAAAGATACTCAAAGTGCAATAGTAAACATACTCAAACGATAGAAAGATACTCAGTTTGAAAGAAACACACGCCCACACTGGAAACACTCTCAAATTCAAGAAAAACTCGCATCGAAAGCCGTTCAGAAAGATACTCAAACGAGAATTGAAAAGATACTCAAAGTGCAATAGTAAACATACTCAAACGATAGAAAGATACTCAGTTTGAAAGAAACACACGCCCACACTGGAAACACTCTCAAATTCAAGAAAAACTCGCATCAGAAAGGCTTACATAATGATACTCAAACGAGAATTGAAAAGATACTCAAAGTGCAATAGTAAACATACTCAAACGATAGAAAGATACTCAGTTTGAAAGAAACACACGCCCACACTGGAAACACTCTCAAATTCAAGAGAAACTAGCATCAGAAAACCTTATAGAAACATACTCAAACGAGAATTGAAAAGATACTCAAAGTGCAATAGTAAACATACTCAAACGATAAAAAGATACTCAGTTTGAAAGAAACACACGCCCACACTGGAAACACTCTCAAATTCAAGAAAAACTCGCATCAGAAAGGCTTACAGAATGATACTCAAACGAGAATTGAAAAGATACTCAAAGTGCAATAGTAAACATACTCAAACGATAGAAAGATACTCAGTTTGAAAGAAACACACGCCCACACTGGAAACACTCTCAAATTCAACAGAAACTGGCATCAGAAAACCTTATAGAAACACACTCAAACGAGATTGAAAAGATACTCAAAGTGCAATAGTAAACATACTCAAACGATAGAAAGATACTCAGTTTG
This sequence comes from Argentina anserina, assembly GCF_933775445.1. Classification (NCBI taxonomy): domain Eukaryota; kingdom Viridiplantae; phylum Streptophyta; class Magnoliopsida; order Rosales; family Rosaceae; genus Argentina; species Argentina anserina. The sequence continues at coordinate 44,271 of NW_026089442.1, forward strand.
AAAGAAACACACGCCCACACTGGAAACACTCTCAAATTCAAGAGAAACTCGCATCAGAAAGCCTTACAGAAACACACTCAAACGAGAATTGAAAAGATACTCAAAGTGCAATAGTAAACATACTCAAACGATAGAAAGATACTCAGTTTGAAAGAAATACACGCCCACACTGGAAACACTCTCAAATTCAAGAGAAACTCGCATCAGAAAGGCTTACATAATGATACTCAAACGAGAATTGAAAAGATACTCAAAGTGCAATAGTAAACATACTCAAACGATAGAAAGATACTCAGTTTGAAAGAAACACACGCCCACACTGGAAACACTCTCAAATTCAAGAAAAACTCGCATCAGAAAGGCTTACATAATGATACTCAAACGAGAATTGAAAAGATACTCAAAGTGCAATAGTAAACATACTCAAACGATAGAAAGATACTCAGTTTGAAAGAAACACACGCCCACACTGGAAACACTCTCAGATTCAAGAGAACTAGCATCAGAAAACCTTATAGAAACATACTCAAACGAGAATTGAAAAGATACTCAAAGTGCAATAGTAAACATACTCAAACGATAAAAAGATACTCAGTTTGAAAGAAACACACGCCCACACTGGAAACACTCTCAAATTCAAGAAAAACTCGCATCAGAAAGGCTTACAGAATGATACTCAAACGAGAATTGAAAAGATACTCAAAGTGCAATAGTAAACATACTCAAACGATAGAAAGATACTCAGTTTGAAAGAAACACACGCCCACACTGGAAACACTTTCAAATTCAAGAAAAACTCGCATCAGAAAGGCTTACAGAATGATACTCAAACGAGAATTGAAAAGATACTCAAAGTGCAATAGTAAACATACTCAAACGATAAAAAGATACTCAGTTTGAAAGAAACACACGCCCACACTGGAAACACTCTCAAATTCAAGAAAAACTCGCATCAGAAAGGCTTACAGAATGATACTCAAACGAGAATTGAAAAGATACTCAAAGTGCAATAGTAAACATACTCAAACGATACAAGGATACTCAGTTTGAAAGAAACACACGCCCACACTGGAAACACTCTCAAATTCAAGAAAAACTCGCATCAGAAAGGCTTACAGAATGATACTCAAACGAGAATTGAAAAGATACTCAAAGTGCAATAGTAAACATACTCAAACGATAGAAAGATACTCAGTTTGAAAGAAACACACGCCCACACTGGAAACACTCTCAAATTCAAGAGAACTAGCATCAGAAAACCTTATAGAAACATACTCAAACGAGAATTGAAAAGATACTCAAAGTGCAATAGTAAACATACTCAAACGATAAAAAGATACTCAGTTTGAAAGAAACACACGCCCACACTGGAAACACTCTCAAATTCAAGAAAAACTCGCATCAGAAAGGCTTACAGAATGATACTCAAACGAGAATTGAAAAGATACTCAAAGTGCAATAGTAAACATACTCAAACGATAAAAAGATACTCAGTTTGAAAGAAACACACGCCCACACTGGAAACACTCTCAAATTCAAGAAAAACTCGCATCAGAAAGGCTTACAGAATGATACTCAAACGAGAATTGAAAAGATACTCAAAGTGCAATAGTAAACATACTCAAACGATAAAAAGATACTCAGTTTGAAAGAAACACACGCCCACACTGGAAACACTCTCAAATTCAAGAGAAACTCGCATCAGAAAACCTTACAGAAAGATACTCAAACGAGAATTGAAAAGATACTCAAAGTGCAATAGTAAACATACTCAAACGATAAAAAGATACTCAGTTTGAAAGAAACACACGCCCACACTGGAAACACTCTCAAATTCAAGAAAAACTCGCATCAGAAAGGCTTACAGAATGATACTCAAACGAGAATTGAAAAGATACTCAAAGTGCAATAGTAAACATACTCAAACGATAAAAAGATACTCAGTTTGAAAGAAACACACGCCCACACTGGAAACACTTTCAAATTCAAGAAAAACTCGCATCAGAAAGGCTTACAGAATGATACTCAAACGAGAATTGAAAAGATACTCAAAGTGCAATAGTAAACATACTCAAACGATAAAAAGATACTCAGTTTGAAAGAAACACACGCCCACACTGGAAACACTCTCAAATTCAAGAAAAACTCGCATCAGAAAGGCTTACAGAATGATACTCAAACGAGAATTGAAAAGATACTCAAAGTGCAATAGTAAACATACTCAAACGATAGAAAGATACTCAGTTTGAAAGAAACACACGCCCACACTGGAAACACTCTCAAATTCAAGAGAACTAGCATCAGAAAACCTTACAGAAACATACTCAAACGAGAATTGAAAAGATACTCAAAGTGCAATAGTAAACATACTCAAACGATAGAAAGATACTCAGTTTGAAAGAAACACACGCCCACACTGGAAACACTCTCAAATTCAAGAAAAACTCGCATCAGAAAGGCTTACAGAATGATACTCAAACGAGAATTGAAAAGATACTCAAAGTGCAATAGTAAACATACTCAAACGATAAAAAGATACTCAGTTTGAAAGAAACACACGCCCACACTGGAAACACTCTCAAATTCAAGAAAAACTCGCATCAGAAAGGCTTACAGAATGATACTCAAACGAGAATTGAAAAGATACTCAAAGTGCAATAGTAAACATACTCAAACGATACAAGGATACTCAGTTTGAAAGAAACACACGCCCACACTGGAAACACTCTCAAATTCAAGAAAAACTCGCATCAGAAAGGCTTACAGAATGATACTCAAACGAGAATTGAAAAGATACTCAAAGTGCAATAGTAAACATACTCAAACGATAGAAAGATACTCAGTTTGAAAGAAACACACGCCCACACTGGAAACACTCTCAAATTCAAGAGAACTAGCATCAGAAAACCTTACAGAAACATACTCAAACGAGAATTGAAAAGATACTCAAAGTGCAATAGTAAACATACTCAAACGATAAAAAGATACTCAGTTTGAAAGAAACACACGCCCACACTGGAAACACTCTCAAATTCAAGAAAAACTCGCATCAGAAAGGCTTACAGAATGATACTCAAACGAGAATTGAAAAGATACTCAAAGTGCAATAGTAAACATACTCAAACGATAAAAAGATACTCAGTTTGAAAGAAACACACGCCCACACTGGAAACACTCTCAAATTCAAGAAAAACTCGCATCAGAAAGGCTTACAGAATGATACTCAAACGAGAATTGAAAAGATACTCAAAGTGCAATAGTAAACATACTCAAACGATAAAAAGATACTCAGTTTGAAAGAAACACACGCCCAGACTGGAAACACTCTCAAATTCAAGAAAAACTCGCATCAGAAAGGCTTACAGAATGATACTCAAACGAGAATTGAAAAGATACTCAAAGTGCAATAGTAAACATACTCAAACGATACAAGGATACTCAGTTTGAAAGAAACACACGCCCACACTGGAAACACTCTCAAATTCAAGAAAAACTCGCATCAGAAAGGCTTACAGAATGATACTCAAACGAGAATTGAAAAGATACTCAAAGTGCAATAGTAAACATACTCAAACGATACAAAGATACTCAGTTTGAAAGAAACACACGCCCACACTGGAAACACTCTCAAATTCAAGAAAAACTCGCATCAGAAAGGCTTACAGAATGATACTCAAACGAGAATTGAAAAGATACTCAAAGTGCAATAGTAAACATACTCAAACGATAGAAAGATACTCAGTTTGAAAGAAACACACACCCACACTGGAAACACTCTCAAATTCAAGAGAAACTAGCATCAAAAAACCTTATAGAAACATACTCAAACGAGAATTGAAAAGATACTCAAAGTGCAATAGTAAACATACTCAAACGATAAAAAGATACTCAGTTTGAAAGAAACACACGCCCACACTGGAAACACTCTCAAATTCAAGAGAAACTCGCATCAGAAAACCTTACAGAAACATACTCAAACGAGAATTGAAAAGATACTCAAAGTGCAATAGTAAACATACTCAAACGATAGAAAGATACTCAGTTTGAAAGAAACACACGCCCACACTGGAAACACTCTCAAATTCAAGAAAAACTCGCATCGAAAGCCGTTCAGAAAGATACTCAAACGAGAATTGAAAAGATACTCAAAGTGCAATAGTAAACATACTCAAACGATAGAAAGATACTCAGTTTGAAAGAAACACACGCCCACACTGGAAACACTCTCAAATTCAAGAAAAACTCGCATCAGAAAGGCTTACATAATGATACTCAAACGAGAATTGAAAAGATACTCAAAGTGCAATAGTAAACATACTCAAACGATAGAAAGATACTCAGTTTGAAAGAAACACACGCCCACACTGGAAACACTCTCAAATTCAAGAGAAACTAGCATCAGAAAACCTTATAGAAACATACTCAAACGAGAATTGAAAAGATACTCAAAGTGCAATAGTAAACATACTCAAACGATAAAAAGATACTCAGTTTGAAAGAAACACACGCCCACACTGGAAACACTCTCAAATTCAAGAAAAACTCGCATCAGAAAGGCTTACAGAATGATACTCAAACGAGAATTGAAAAGATACTCAAAGTGCAATAGTAAACATACTCAAACGATAAAAAAGATACTCAGTTTGAAAGAAACACACGCCCACACTGGAAACACTCTCAAATTCAAGAAAAACTCGCATCAGAAAGGCTTACAGAAAGATACTCAAACGAGAATTGAAAAGATACTCAAAGTGCAATAGTAAACATACTCAAACGATAAAAAGATACTCAGTTTGAAAGAAACACACGCCCACACTGGAAACACTCTCAAATTCAAGAAAAACTCGCATCAGAAAGGCTTACAGAATGATACTCAAACGAGAATTGAAAAGATACTCAAAGTGCAATAGTAAACATACTCAAACGATACAAGGATACTCAGTTTGAAAGAAACACACGCCCACACTGGAAACACTCTCAAATTCAAGAAAAACTCGCATCAGAAAGGCTTACAGAATGATACTCAAACGAGAATTGAAAAGATACTCAAAGTGCAATAGTAAACATACTCAAACGATACAAAGATACTCAGTTTGAAAGAAACAACGCCCACACTGGAAACACTCTCAAATTCAAGAAAAACTCGCATCAGAAAGGCTTACAGAATGATACTCAAACGAGAATTGAAAAGATACTCAAAGTGCAATAGTAAACATACTCAAACGATAGAAAGATACTCAGTTTGAAAGAAACACACGCCCACACTGGAAACACTCTCAAATTCAAGAGAACTAGCATCAGAAAACCTTATAGAAACATACTCAAACGAGAATTGAAAAGATACTCAAAGTGCAATAGTAAACATACTCAAACGATAAAAAGATACTCAGTTTGAAAGAAACACACGCCCACACTGGAAACACTCTCAAATTCAAGAAAAACTCGCATCAGAAAGGCTTACAGAATGATACTCAAACGAGAATTGAAAAGATACTCAAAGTGCAATAGTAAACATACTCAAACGATAGAAAGATACTCAGTTTGAAAGAAACACACACCCACACTGGAAACACTCTCAAATTCAAGAGAAACTAGCATCAAAAAACCTTATAGAAACATACTCAAACGAGAATTGAAAAGATACTCAAAGTGCAATAGTAAACATACTCAAACGATAAAAAGATACTCAGTTTGAAAGAAACACACGCCCACACTGGAAACACTCTCAAATTCAAGAGAAACTCGCATCAGAAAACCTTACAGAAACATACTCAAACGAGAATTGAAAAGATACTCAAAGTGCAATAGTAAACATACTCAAATGATAGAAAGATACTCAGTTTGAAAGAAACACACGCCCACACTGGAAACACTCTCAAATTCAAGAAAAACTCGCATCGAAAGCCGTTCAGAAAGATACTCAAACGAGAATTGAAAAGATACTCAAAGTGCAATAGTAAACATACTCAAACGATAGAAAGATACTCAGTTTGAAAGAAACACACGCCCACACTGGAAACACTCTCAAATTCAAGAAAAACTCGCATCAGAAAGGCTTACAGAATGATACTCAAACGAGAATTGAAAAGATACTCAAAGTGCAATAGTAAACATACTCAAACGATAGAAAGATACTCAGTTTGAAAGAAACACACGCCCACACTGGAAACACTCTCAAATTCAAGAGAAACTAGCATCAGAAAACCTTATAGAAACATACTCAAACGAGAATTGAAAAGATACTCAAAGTGCAATAGTAAACATACTCAAACGATAAAAAGATACTCAGTTTGAAAGAAACACACGCCCACACTGGAAACACTCTCAAATTCAAGAAAAACTCGCATCAGAAAGGCTTACAGAATGATACTCAAACGAGAATTGAAAAGATACTCAAAGTGCAATAGTAAACATACTCAAACGATAAAAAAGATACTCAGTTTGAAAGAAACACACGCCCACACTGGAAACACTCTCAAATTCAAGAAAAACTCGCATCAGAAAGGCTTACAGAATGATACTCAAACGAGAATTGAAAAGATACTCAAAGTGCAATAGTAAACATACTCAAACGATAGAAAGATACTCAGTTTGAAAGAAACACACGCCCACACTGGAAACACTCTCAAATTCAAGAAAAACTCGCATCAGAAAGGCTTACAGAATGATACTCAAACGAGAATTGAAAAGATACTCAAAGTGCAATAGTAAACATACTCAAACGATACAAGGATACTCAGTTTGAAAGAAACACACGCCCACACTGGAAACACTCTCAAATTCAAGAAAAACTCGCATCAGAAAGGCTTACAGAATGATACTCAAACGAGAATTGAAAAGATACTCAAAGTGCAATAGTAAACATACTCAAACGATACAAAGATACTCAGTTTGAAAGAAACAACGCCCACACTGGAAACACTCTCAAATTCAAGAAAAACTCGCATCAGAAAGGCTTACAGAATGATACTCAAACGAGAATTGAAAAGATACTCAAAGTGCAATAGCAAACATACTCAAACGATAGAAAGATACTCAGTTTGAAAGAAACACACGCCCACACTGGAAACACTCTCAAATTCAAGAGAACTAGCATCAGAAAACCTTATAGAAACATACTCAAACGAGAATTGAAAAGATACTCAAAGTGCAATAGTAAACATACTCAAACGATAAAAAGATACTCAGTTTGAAAGAAACACACGCCCACACTGGAAACACTCTCAAATTCAAGAAAAACTCGCATCAGAAAGGCTTACAGAATGATACTCAAACGAGAATTGAAAAGATACTCAAAGTGCAATAGTAAACATACTCAAACGATAAAAAGATACTCAGTTTGAAAGAAACACACGCCCACACTGGAAACACTCTCAAATTCAAGAAAAACTCGCATCAGAAAGGCTTACAGAATGATACTCAAACGAGAATTGAAAAGATACTCAAAGTGCAATAGTAAACATACTCAAACGATAAAAAGATACTCAGTTTGAAAGAAACACACGCCCAGACTGGAAACACTCTCAAATTCAAGAAAAACTCGCATCAGAAAGGCTTACAGAATGATACTCAAACGAGAATTGAAAAGATACTCAAAGTGCAATAGTAAACATACTCAAACGATAGAAAGATACTCAGTTTGAAAGAAACACACGCCCACACTGGAAACACTCTCAAATTCAAGAAAAACTCGCATCAGAAAGGCTTACAGAATGATACTCAAACGAGAATTGAAAAGATACTCAAAGTGCAATAGTAAACATACTCAAACGATAGAAAGATACTCAGTTTGAAAGAAACACACGCCCACACTGGAAACACTCTCAAATTCAAGAAAAACTCGCATAAGAAAGGCTTACAGAATGATACTCAAACCAGAATTGAAAAGATACTCAAAGTGCAATAGTAAACATACTCAAACGATAGAAAGATACTCAGTTTGAAAGAAACACACGCCCACACTGGAAACACTCTCAAATTCAAGAAAAACTCGCATCAGAAAGGCTTACAGAATGATACTCAAACGAGAATTGAAAAGATACTCAAAGTGCAATAGTAAACATACTCAAACGATAAAAAGATACTCAGTTTGAAAGAAACACACGCCCAGACTGGAAACACTCTCAAATTCAAGAAAAACTCGCATCAGAAAGGCTTACAGAATGATACTCAAACGAGAATTGAAAAGATACTCAAAGTGCAATAGTAAACATACTCAAACGATACAAGGATACTCAGTTTGAAAGAAACACACGCCCACACTGGAAACACTCTCAAATTCAAGAAAAACTCGCATCAGAAAGGCTTACAGAATGATACTCAAACGAGAATTGAAAAGATACTCAAAGTGCAATAGTAAACATACTCAAACGATACAAAGATACTCAATTTGAAAGAAACACACGCCCACACTGGAAACACTCTCAAATTCAAGAAAAACTCGCATCAGAAAGGCTTACAGAATGATACTCAAACGAGAATTGAAAAGATACTCAAAGTGCAATAGTAAACATACTCAAACGATACAAGGATACTCAGTTTGAAAGAAACACACGCCCACACTGGAAACACTCTCAAATTCAAGAAAAACTCGCATCAGAAAGGCTTACAGAATGATACTCAAACGAGAATTGAAAAGATACTCAAAGTGCAATAGTAAACATACTCAAACGATAGAAAGATACTCAGTTTGAAAGAAACACACGCCCACACTGGAAACACTCTCAAATTCAAGAGAACTAGCATCAGAAAACCTTATAGAAACATACTCAAACGAGAATTGAAAAGATACTCAAAGTGCAATAGTAAACATACTCAAACGATAAAAAGATACTCAGTTTGAAAGAAACACACGCCCACACTGGAAACACTCTCAAATTCAAGAAAAACTCGCATCAGAAAGGCTTACAGAATGATACTCAAACGAGAATTGAAAAGATACTCAAAGTGCAATAGGAAACATACTCAAACGATAAAAAGATACTCAGTTTGAAAGAAACACACGCCCACACTGGAAACACTCTCAAATTCAAGAAAAACTCGCATCAGAAAGGCTTACAGAATGATACTCAAACGAGAATTGAAAAGATACTCAAAGTGCAATAGTAAACATACTCAAACGATACAAGGATACTCAGTTTGAAAGAAACACACGCCCACACTGGAAACACTCTCAAATTCAAGAAAAACTCGCATCAGAAAGGCTTACAGAATGATACTCAAACGAGAATTGAAAAGATACTCAAAGTGCAATAGTAAACATACTCAAACGATACAAAGATACTCAGTTTGAAAGAAACACACGCCCACACTGGAAACACTCTCAAATTCAAGAAAAACTCGCATCAGAAAGGCTTACAGAATGATACTCAAACGAGAATTGAAAAGATACTCAAAGTGCAATAGTAAACATACTCAAACGATAGAAAGATACTCAGTTTGAAAGAAACACACGCCCACACTGGAAACACTCTCAAATTCAAGAAAAACTCGCATCAGAAAGGCTTACAGAATGATACTCAAACGAGAATTGAAAAGATACTCAAAGTGCAATAGTAAACATACTCAAACGATACAAAGATACTCAGTTTGAAAGAAACACACGCCCACACTGGAAACACTCTCAAATTCAAGAAAAACTCGCATCAGAAAGGCTTACAGAATGATACTCAAACGAGAATTGAAAAGATACTCAAAGTGCAATAGTAAACATACTCAAACGATAAAAAGATACTCAGTTTGAAAGAAACACACGCCCACACTGGAAACACTCTCAAATTCAAGAAAAACTCGCATCAGAAAGGCTTACAGAATGATACTCAAACGAGAATTGAAAAGATACTCAAAGTGCAATAGTAAACATACTCAAACGATAGAAAGATACTCAGTTTGAAAGAAACACACGCCCACACTGGAAACACTCTGAAATTCAAGAAAAACTCGCATCAGAAAGGCTTACAGAATGATACTCAAACGAGAATTGAAAAGATACTCAAAGTGTAATAGTAAACATACTCAAACGATAGAAAGATACTCAGTTTGAAAGAAACACACGCCCACACTGGAAACACTCTCAAATATAAGAAAAACTCGCATCAGAAAGGCTTACAGAATGATACTTAAACGAGAATTGTAAAGATACTCAAAGTGCAATAGTAAACATACTGAAACGATAGAAAGATACTCAGTTTGAAAGAAACACACGCCCACACTGGAAACACTCTGAAATTCAAGAAAAACTCGCATCAGAAAGGCTTACAGAATGATACTCAAACGAGAATTGAAAAGATACTCAAAGTGCAATAGTAAACATACTCAAACGATAGAAAGATACTCAGTTTGAAAGAAACACACGCCCACACTGGAAACACTCTCAAATTCAAGAAAAACTCGCATCAGAAAGGCTTACAGAATGATACTCAAACGAGAATTGAAAAGATACTCAAAGTGCAATAGTAAACATACTCAAACGATAGAAAGATACTCAGTTTGAAAGAAACACACGCCCACACTGGAAACACTCTCATATTCAATAGAAACTCGCATCAGAAAGGCTTACAGACAGATACTCAAACGAGAATTGAAAAGATACTCAAAGTGCAATAGTAAACATACTCAAACGATAGAAAGATACTCAGTTTGAAAGAAACACACGCCCACACTGGAAACACTCTCAAATTCAAGAAAAACTCGCATCAGAAAGGCTTACAGAATGATACTCAAACGAGAATTGAAAAGATACTCAAAGTGCAATAGTAAACATACTCAAACGATAGAAAGATACTCAGTTTGAAAGAAACACACGCCCACACTGGAAACACTCTCAAATTCAAGAGAAACTAGCATCAGAAAACCTTATAGAAAGATACTCAAACGAGAATTGAAAAGATACTCAAAGTGCAATAGCAAACATACTCAAACGATAGAAAGATACTCAGTTTGAAAGAAACACACGCCCACACTGGAAACACTCTCAAATATAAGAAAAACTCGCATCAGAAAGGCTTACAGAATGATACTCAAACGAGAATTGAAAAGATACTCAAAGTGCAATAGTAAACATACTCAAACGATAGAAAGATACTCAGTTTGAAAGAAACACACGCCCACACTGGAAACACTCTGAAATTCAAGAAAAACTCGCATCAGAAAGGCTTACAGAATGATACTCAAACGAGAATTGAAAAGATACTCAAAGTGTAATAGTAAACATACTCAAACGATAGAAAGATACTCAGTTTGAAAGAAACACACGCCCACACTGGAAACACTCTCAAATATAAGAAAAACTCGCATCAGAAAGGCTTACAGAATGATACTTAAACGAGAATTGAAAAGATACTCAAAGTGCAATAGTAAACATACTGAAACGATAGAAAGATACTCAGTTTGAAAGAAACACACGCCCACACTGGAAACACTCTGAAATTCAAGAAAAACTCGCATCAGAAAGGCTTACAGAATGATACTCAAACGAGAATTGAAAAGATACTCAAAGTGCAATAGTAAACATACTCAAACGATAGAAAGATACTCAGTTTGAAAGAAACACACGCCCACACTGGAAACACTCTCAAATTCAAGAAAAACTCGCATCAGAAAGGCTTACAGAATGATACTCAAACGAGAATTGAAAAGATACTCAAAGTGCAATAGTAAACATACTCAAACGATAGAAAGATACTCAGTTTGAAAGAAACACACGCCCACACTGGAAACACTCTCATATTCAATAGAAACTCGCATCAGAAAGGCTTACAGACAGATACTCAAACGAGAATTGAAAAGATACTCAAAGTGCAATAGTAAACATACTCAAACGATAGAAAGATACTCAGTTTGAAAGAAACACACGCCCACACTGGAAACACTCTCAAATTCAAGAAAAACTCGCATCAGAAAGGCTTAAAGAATGATACTCAAACGAGAATTGAAAAGATACTCAAAGTGCAATAGTAAACATACTCAAACGATACAAAGATACTCAGTTTGAAAAAAACACACGCCCACACTGGAAACACTCTGAAATTCAAGAAAAACTCGCATCAGAAAGGCTTACAGAATGATACTCAAACGAGAATTGAAAAGATACTCAAAGTGCAATAGTAAACATACTCAAACGATAAAAAGATACTCAGTTTGAAAGAAACACACGCCCACACTGGAAACACTCTGAAATTCAAGAAAAACTCGCATCAGAAAACCTTATAGAAACATACTCAAACGAGAATTGAAAAGATACTCAAAGTGCAATAGTAAACATACTCAAACGATAGAAAGATACTCAGTTTGAAAGAAACACACGCCCACACTGGAAACACTCTCAAATTCAAGAGAAACTAGCATCAGAAAACCTTATAGAAACATACTCAAACGAGAATTGAAAAGATACTCAAAGTGCAATAGTAAACATACTCAAACGATAAAAAGATACTCAGTTTGAAAGAAACACACGCCCACACTGGAAACACTCTCAAATTCAAGAAAAACTCGCATCAGAAAGGCTTACAGAATGATACTCAAACGAGAATTGAAAAGATACTCAAAGTGCAATAGTAAACATACTCAAACGATAAAAAGATACTCAGTTTGAAAGAAACACACGCCCACACTGGAAACACTCTCAAATTCAAGAAAAACTCGCATCAGAAAGGCTTACAGAATGATACTCAAACGAGAATTGAAAAGATACTCAAAGTGCAATAGTAAACATACTCAAACGATAGAAAGATACTCAGTTTGAAAGAAACACACGCCCACACTGGAAACACTCTGAAATTCAAGAGAAACTAGCATCAGAAAGCCTTACAGAAACATACTCAAACGAGAATTGAAAAGATACTCAAAGTGCACTAGTAAACATACTCAAACGATAGAAAGATACTCAGTTTGAAAGAAACACACGCCCACACTGGAAACACTCTCAAATTCAAGAAAAACTCGCATCAGAAAGGCTTACAGAATGATACTCAAACGAGAATTGAAAAGATACTCAAAGTGCAATAGTAAACACACTCAAACGATACAAAGATACTCAGTTTGAAAAAAACACACGCCCACACTGGAAACACTCTGAAATTCAAGAAAAACTCGCATCAGAAAGGCTTACAAAATGATACTCAAACGAGAATTGAAAAGATACTCAAAGTGCAATAGTAAACATACTCAAACGATACAAAGATACTCAGTTTGAAAGAAACACACGCCCACACTGGAAACACTCTGAAATTCAAGAAAAACTCGCATCAGAAAACCTTATAGAAACATACTCAAACAAGAATTGAAAACATACTCAAAGTGCAATAGTAAACATACTCAAACGATAAAAAGATACTAAGTTTGAAAGAAACACACGCCCACACTGGAAACACTCTCAAATTGAAGAAAAACTCGCATCAGAAAGGCTTACAGAATGATACTCAAACGAGAATTGAAAAGATACTCAAAGTGCAATAGTAAACATACTCAAACGATACAAAGATACTCAGTTTGAAAGAAACACACGCCCACACTGGAAACACTCTCAAATTCAAGAAAAACTCGCATAAGAAAGGCTTACAGAATGATACTCAAACCAGAATTGAAAAGATACTCAAAGTGCAATAGTAAACATACTCAGACGATAGAAAGATACTCAGTTTGAAAGAAACACACGCCCACACTGGAAACACTTTCAAATTCAAGAGAAACTAGCATCAGAAAACCTTATAGAAAGATACTCAAACGAGAATTGAAAAGATACTCAAAGTGCAATAGCAAACATACTCAAACGATAGAAAGATACTCAGTTTGAAAGAAACACACGCCCACACTGGAAACACTCTCAAATATAAGAAAAACTCGCATCAGAAAGGCTTACAGAATGATACTCAAACGAGAATTGAAAAGATACTCAAAGTGCAATAGTAAACATACTCAAACGATAGAAAGATACTCAGTTTGAAAGAAACACACGCCCACACTGGAAACACTCTCAAATTCAAGAAAAACTCGCATCAGAAAGGCTTATAGAATGATACTCAAACGAGAATTGAAAAGATACTCAAAGTGTAATAGTAAACATACTCAAACGATAGAAAGATACTCAGTTTGAAAGAAACACACGCCCACACTGGAAACACTCTCAAATTCAAGAAAAACTCGCATCGAAAGCCGTTCAGAAAGATACTCAAACGAGAATTGAAAAGATACTCAAAGTGCAATAGTAAACATACTCAAACGATAGAAAGATACTCAGTTTGAAACAAACACACGCCCACACTGGAAACACTCTGAAATTCAAGAAAAACACGCATCAGAAAGGCTTACAGAATGATACTCAAACGAGAATTGAAAAGATACTCAAAGTGCAATAGTAAACATACTCAAACGATAGAAAGATACTCAGTTTGAAAGAAACACACGCCCACACTGGAAACACTCTCAAATTCAAGAAAAACTCGCATCAGAAAGGCTTACAGAATGATACTCAAACGAGAATTGAAAAGATACTCAAAGTGCAATAGTAAACATACTCAAACGATAGAAAGATACTCAGTTTGAAAGAAACACACGCCCACACTGGAAACACTCTCAAATTCAAGAGAAACTAGCATCAGAAAACCTTATGGAAACATACTCAAACGAGAATTGAAAAGATACTCAAAGTGCAATAGTAAACATACTCAAACGATAAAAAGATACTCAGTTTGAAAGAAACACACGCCCACACTGGAAACACTCTCAAATTCAAGAAAAACTCGCATCAGAAAGGCTTACAGAATGATACTCAAACGAGAATTGAAAAGATACTCAAAGTGCAATAGTAAACATACTCAAACGATAAAAAGATACTCAGTTTGAAAGAAACACACGCCCACACTGGAAACACTCTCAAATTCAAGAAAAACTCGCATCAGAAAGGCTTACAGAATGATACTCAAACGAGAATTGAAAAGATACTCAAAGTACAATAGTAAACATACTCAAACGATAGAAAGATACTCAGTTTGAAAGAAACACACGCCCACACTGGAAAGACTCTCAAATTCAAGAAAAACTCGCATCAGAAAGGCTTACAGAATGATACTCAAACGAGAATTGAAAAGATACTCAAAGTACAATAGTAAACATACTCAAACGATAGAAAGATACTCAGTTTGAAAGAAACACACGCCCACACTGGAAACACTCTCAAATTCAAGAAAAACTCGCATCAGAAAGGCTTACAGAATGATACTCAAACGAGAATTGAAAAGATACTCAAAGTGCAATAGTAAACATACTCAAACGATAGAAAGATACTCAGTTTGAAAGAAACACACGCCCACACTGGAAACACTCTCATATTCAATAGAAACTCGCATCAGAAAGGCTTACAGACAGATACTCAAACGAGAATTGAAAAGATACTCAAAGTGCAATAGTAAACATACTCAAACGATAGAAAGATACTCAGTTTGAAAGAAACACACGCCCACACTGGAAACACTCTCAAATTCAAGAAAAACTCGCATCAGAAAGGCTTACAGAATGATACTCAAACGAGAATTGAAAAGATACTCAAAGTGCAATAGTAAACATACTCAAACGATACAAAGATACTCAGTTTGAAAAAAACACACGCCCACACTGGAAACACTCTGAAATTCAAGAAAAACTCGCATCAGAAAGGCTTACAAAATGATACTCAAACGAGAATTGAAAAGATACTCAAAGTGCAATAGTAAACATACTCAAACGATACAAAGATACTCAGTTTGAAAGAAACACACGCCCACACTGGAAACACTCTGAAATTCAAGAAAAACTCGCATCAGAAAACCTTATAGAAACATACTCAAACGAGAATTGAAAAGATACTCAAAGTGCAATAGTAAACATACTCAAACGATAGAAAGATACTCAGTTTGAAAGAAACACACGCCCACACTGGAAACACTCTGAAATTCAAGAAAAACTCGCATCAGAAAGGCTTACAGAATGATACTCAAACGAGAATTGAAAAGATACTCAAAGTGCAATAGTAAACATACTCAAACGATAGAAAGATACTCAGTTTGAAAGAAACACACGCCCACACTGGAAATACTCTCAAATTCAAGAAAAACTCGCATCAGAAAGGCTTACAGAATGATACTCAAACGAGAATTGAAAAGATACTCAAAGTGCAATAGTAAACATACTCAAACGATAGAAAGATACTCAGTTTGAAAGAAACACACGCCCACACTGGAAACACTCTCATATTCAATAGAAACTCGCATCAGAAAGGCTTACAGACAGATACTCAAACGAGAATTGAAAAGATACTCAAAGTGCAATAGTAAACATACTCAAACGATAGAAAGATACTCAGTTTGAAAGAAACACACGCCCACACTGGAAACACTCTCAAATTCAAGAAAAACTCGCATCAGAAAGGCTTACAGAATGATACTCAAACGAGAATTGAAAAGATACTCAAAGTGCAATAGTAAACATACTCAAACGATACAAAGATACTCAGTTTGAAAAAAACACACGCCCACACTGGAAACACTCTGAAATTCAAGAAAAACTCGCATCAGAAAGGCTTACAAAATGATACTCAAACGAGAATTGAAAAGATACTCAAAGTGCAATAGTAAACATACTCAAACGATACAAAGATACTCAGTTTGAAAGAAACACACGCCCACACTGGAAACACTCTGAAATTCAAGAAAAACTCGCATCAGAAAACCTTATAGAAACATACTCAAACGAGAATTGAAAAGATACTCAAAGTGCAATAGTAAACATACTCAAACGATAAAAAGATACTCAGTTTGAAAGAAAGACACGCCCACACTGGAAACACTCTCAAATTCAAGAAAAACTCGCATCAGAAAGGCTTACAGAATGATACTCAAACGAGAATTGAAAAGATACTCAAAGTGCAATAGTAAACATACTCAAACGATAAAAAGATACTCAGTTTGAAAGAAACACACGCCCACACTGGAAACACTCTCAAATTCAAGAAAAACTCGCATCAGAAAGGCTTACAGAATGATACTCAAACGAGAATTGAAAAGATACTCAAAGTGCAATAGTAAACATACTCAAACGATAGAAAGATACTCAGTTTGAAAGAAACACACGCCCACACTGGAAACACTCTCATATTCAATAGAAACTCGCATCAGAAAGGCTTACAGACAGATACTCAAACGAGAATTGAAAAGATACTCAAAGTGCAATAGTAAACATACTCAAACGATAAAAAGATACTCAGTTTGAAAGAAACACACGCCCACACTGGAAACACTCTCAAATTCAAGAAAAACTCGCATCAGAAAGGCTTACAGAATGATACTCAAACGAGAATTGAAAAGATACTCAAAGTGCAATAGTAAACATACTCAAACGATACAAAGATACTCAGTTTGAAAAAAACACACGCCCACACTGGAAACACTCTGAAATTCAAGAAAAACTCGCATCAGAAAGGCTTACAAAATGATACTCAAACGAGAATTGAAAAGATACTCAAAGTGCAATAGTAAACATACTCAAACGATACAAAGATACTCAGTTTGAAAGAAACACACGCCCACACTGGAAACACTCTGAAATTCAAGAGAAACTAGCATCAGAAAGCCTTACAGAAACATACTCAAACGAGAATTGAAAAGATACTCAAAGTGCACTAGTAAACATACTCAAACGATAGAAAGATACTCAGTTTGAAAGAAACACACGCCCACACTGGAAACACTCTCAAATTCAAGAAAAACTCGCATCAGAAAGGCTTACAGAATGATACTCAAACGAGAATTGAAAAGATACTCAAAGTGCAATAGTAAACATACTCAAACGATACAAAGATACTCAGTTTGAAAAAAACACACGCCCACACTGGAAACACTCTGAAATTCAAGAAAAACTCGCATCAGAAAGGCTTACAAAATGATACTCAAACGAGAATTGAAAAGATACTCAAAGTGCAATAGTAAACATACTCAAACGATAAAAAGATACTCAGTTTGAAATAAACACACGCCCACACTGGAAACACTCTCAAATTCAAGAAAAACTCGCATCAGAAAGGCTTACAGAATGATACTCAAACGAGAATTGAAAAGATACTCAAAGTGCAATAGTAAACATACTCAAACGATAAAAAGATACTCAGTTTGAAAGAAACACACGCCCACACTGGAAACACTCTCAAATTCAAGAAAAACTCGCATCAGAAAGGCTTACAGAATGATACTCAAACGAGAATTGAAAAGATACTCAAAGTGCAATAGTAAACATACTCAAACGATAGAAAGATACTCAGTTTGAAAGAAACACACGCCCACACTGGAAACACTCTCATATTCAATAGAAACTCGCATCAGAAAGGCTTACAGACAGATACTCAAACGAGAATTGAAAAGATACTCAAAGTGCAATAGTAAACATACTCAAACGATAGAAAGATACTCAGTTTGAAAGAAACACACGCCCACACTGGAAACACTCTCAAATTCAAGAAAAACTCGCATCAGAAAGGCTTACAAAATGATACTCAAACGAGAATTGAAAAGATACTCAAAGTGCAATAGTAAACATACTCAAACGATACAAAGATACTCAGTTTGAAAAAAACACACGCCCACACTGGAAACACTCTGAAATTCAAGAAAAACTCGCATCAGAAAGGCTTACAAAATGATACTCAAACGAGAATTGAAAAGATACTCAAAGTGCAATAGTAAACATACTCAAACGATACAAAGATACTCAGTTTGAAAGAAACACACGCCCACACTGGAAACACTCTGAAATTCAAGAGAAACTAGCATCAGAAAGCCTTACAGAAACATACTCAAACGAGAATTCAAAAGATACTCAAAGTGCACTAGTAAACATACTCAAACGATAGAAAGATACTCAGTTTGAAAGAAACACACGCCCACACTGGAAACACTCTCAAATTCAAGAAAAACTCGCATCAGAAAGGCTTACAGAATGATACTCAAACGAGAATTGAAAAGATACTCAAAGTGCAATAGTAAACATACTCAAACGATACAAAGATACTCAGTTTGAAAAAAACACACGCCCACACTGGAAACACTCTGAAATTCAAGAAAAACTCGCATCAGAAAGGCTTACAAAATGATACTCAAACGAGAATTGAAAAGATACTCAAAGTGCAATAGTAAACATACTCAAACGATACAAAGATACTCAGTTTGAAAAAAACACACGCCCACACTGGAAACACTCTCAAATTCAAGAAAAACACGCATCAGAAAGGCTTACAGAATGATACTCAAACGAGAATTGAAAAGATACTCAAAGTGCAATAGTAAACATAGTCAAACGATACAAGGATACTCAGTTTGAAAGAAACACACGCCCACACTGGAAACACTCTCAAATTCAAGAAAAACTCGCATCAGAAAGGCTTACAGAATGATACTCAAACGAGAATTGAAAAGATACTCAAAGTGCAATAGTAAACATACTCAAACGATACAAAGATACTCAGTTTGAAAGAAACACACGCCCACACTGGAAACACTCTCAAATATAAGAAAAACTCGCATCAGAAAGGCTTACAGAATGATACTCAAACGAGAATTGAAAAGATACTCAAAGTGCAATAGTAAACATACTCAAACGATAGAAAGATACTCAGTTTGAAAGAAACACACGCCCACACTGGAAACACTCTCAAATTCAAGAAAAACTCGCATCAGAAAGGCTTACAGAATGATACTCAAACGAGAATTGAAAAGATACTCAAAGTGTAATAGTAAACATACTCAAACGATAGAAAGATACTCAGTTTGAAAGAAACACACGCCCACACTGGAAACACTCTCAAATTCAAGAAAAACTCGCATCGAAAGCCGTTCAGAAAGATACTCAAACGAGAATTGAAAAGATACTCAAAGTGCAATAGTAAACATACTCAAACGATAGAAAGATACTCAGTTTGAAACAAACACACGCCCACACTGGAAACACTCTGAAATTCAAGAAAAACACGCATCAGAAAGGCTTACAGAATGATACTCAAACGAGAATTGAAAAGATACTCAAAGTGCAATAGTAAACATACTCAAACGATAGAAAGATACTCAGTTTGAAAGAAACACACGCCCACACTGGAAACACTCTCAAATTCAAGAGAAACTAGCATCAGAAAACCTTATGGAAACATACTCAAACGAGAATTGAAAAGATACTCAAAGTGCAATAGTAAACATACTCAAACGATAAAAAGATACTCAGTTTGAAAGAAACACACGCCCACACTGGAAACACTCTCAAATTCAAGAAAAACTCGCATCAGAAAGGCTTACAGAATGATACTCAAACGAGAATTGAAAAGATACTCAAAGTGCAATAGTAAACATACTCAAACGATAAAAAGATACTCAGTTTGAAAGAAACACACGCCCACACTGGAAACACTCTCAAATTCAAGAAAAACTCGCATCAGAAAGGCTTACAGAATGATACTCAAACGAGAATTGAAAAGATACTCAAAGTGCAATAGTAAACATACTCAAACGATAGAAAGATACTCAGTTTGAAAGAAACACACGCCCACACTGGAAACACTCTCATATTCAATAGAAACTCGCATCAGAAAGGCTTACAGACAGATACTCAAAAGAGAATTGAAAAGATACTCAAAGTGCAATAGTAAACATACTCAAACGATAGAAAGATACTCAGTTTGAAAGAAACACACGCCCACACTGGAAACACTCTCAAATTCAAGAAAAACTCGCATCAGAAAGGCTTACAGAATGATACTCAAACGAGAATTGAAAAGATACTCAAAGTGCAATAGTAAACATACTCAAACGATACAAAGATACTCAGTTTGAAAGAAACACACGCCCACACTGGAAACACTCTCAAATTCAAGAAAAACTCGCATCAGAAAGGCTTACAGAATGATACTCAAACGAGAATTGAAAAGATACTCAAAGTGCAATAGTAAACATACTCAAACGATAGAAAGATACTCAGTTTGAAAGAAACACACGCCCACACTGGAAACACTCTCAAATTCAAGAAAAACTCGCATCGAAAGCCGTTCAGAAAGATACTCAAACGAGAATTGAAAAGATACTTAAAGTGCAATAGTAAACATACTCAAACGATAGAAAGATACTCAGTTTGAAAGAAACACTCGCCCACACTGGAAAAACTCTCAAATTCAAGAGAAACTAGCATCAGAAAGCCTTACAGAAACATAGTCAAACGAGAATTGACAAGATACTCAAAGTGCAACAGTAAACATACTCAAACGATAGAAAGATACTCAGTTTGAAACAAACACACGCCCACACTGGAAACACTCTGAAATTCAAGAAAAACTCGCATCAGAAAGGCTTACAGAATGATACTCAAACGAGAATTGAAATGATACTCAAAGTGCAATAGTAATCATACTCAAACGATAGAAAGATACTCAAAGTGCAATAGTAATCATACTCAAACGATAGAAAGATACTCAGTTTGAAAGAAACACACGCCCACACTGGAAACACTCTCAAATTCAAGAGAAACTAGCATCAGAAAACCTTATAGAAACATACTCAAACGAGAATTGAAAAGATACTCAAAGTGTAATAGTAAACATACTCAAACGATAAAAAGATACTCAGTTTGAAAGAAACACACGCCCACACTGGAAACACTCTCAAATATAAGAAAAACTCGCATCAGAAAGGCTTACAGAATGATACTCAAACGAGAATTGAAAAGATACTCAAAGTGCAATAGTAAACATACTAAAACGATAGAAAGATACTCAGTTTGAAAGAAACACACGCCCACACTAGAAACACTCTCAAATTCAAGAGAAACTCGCATCAGAAAACCTTACAGAAACATACTCAAACGCGAATTGAAAAGATACTCAAAGTGCAATAGTAAACATACTCAAACGATAGAAAGATACTCAGTTTGAAAGAAACACACGCCCACACTGGAAACACTCTCAAATTCAAGAGAAACTGGCATCAGAAAACCTTACAGAAACACACTCAAACGAGATTGAAAAGATACTCAAAGTGCAATAGTAAACATACTCAAACAATAGAAAGATACTCAGTTTGAAAGAAACACACGCCCACACTGGAAACACTCTCAAATTCAAGAGAAACTCGCATCAGAAAGCCTTACAGAAACCTACTCAAACGAGAATTGAAAAGATACTCAAAGTGCAATAGTAAACATACTCAAACGATAGAAAGATACTCAGTTTGAAAGAAACACACGCCCACACTGGAAACACTCTCAAATTCAAGAAAAACTCGCATCGAAAGCCGTTCAGAAAGATACTCAAACGAGAATTGAAAAGATACTCAAAGTGCAATAGTAAACATACTCAAACGATAAAAAGATACTCAGTTTGAAAGAAACACACGCCCACACTGGAAACACTCTCAAATATAAGAAAAACTCGCATCAGAAAGGCTTACAGAAAGATACTCAAACGAGAATTGAAAAGATACTCAAAGTGCAATAGTAAACATACTCAAACGATAGAAAGATACTCAGTTTGAAAGAAACACACGCCCACACTAGAAACACTCTCAAATTCAAGAGAAACTGGCATCAGAAAGCCATACAGAAACATACTCAAACGAGAATTGAAAAGATACTCAAAGTGCAATAATAAACATACTTAAACGATAAAAAGATACTCAGTTTGAAAGAAACACACGCCCACACTGGAAACACTCTCAAATTCAAGAAAAACTCGCATCAGAAAGCCATACAGAAACATATTCAAACGAGAATTGAAAAGATACTCAAAGTGCAATAGTAAACATACTCAAACGATACAAAGATACTAAGTTTGAAAGAAACACACGCCCACACTGGAAACACTCTCATATTCAATAGAAACTCGCATCAGAAAGGCTTACAGAAAGATACTCAAACGAGAATTGAAAAGATACTCAAAGGGCAATTGTAAACATACTCAAACGATAGAAAGATACTCAGTTTGAAAGAAACACACGCCCACACTGCAAACACTCTCAAATTCAAGAGAAACTGTTATCAGAAAGACATACAGAAACATACTCAAACGAGAATTGAAAAGATACTCAAAGTGCAATAGTAAACATACTCAAACGATAGAAAGATACTCAGTTTGAAAGAAACACACGCCCACACTGGAAGCACTCTCAAATTCAAGAAAAACTCGCATCAGAAAGTCTTACAGAATGATACTCAAACGAGAATTGAAAAGATACTCAAAGTCCAATAGTAAACATACTCAAACGATAGAAAGATACTCAGTTTGAAAGAAACACACGCCCACACTGGAAACACTCTCAAATTCAATAGAAACTAGCATCAGAAAGCCTTACAGAAACATACTCAAACGAGAATTGAAAAGATACTCAAAGTGCAATAGTAAACATACTCAAACGATAGAAAGATACTCAGTTTGAAAGAAACACACGCCCACACTGGAAACACTCTCAAATTCAATAGAAACTAGCATCAGAAAGCCTTACAGAAACATACTCAAACGAGAATTGAAAAGATACTCAAAGTGCAATAGTAAACATACTCAAACGATAGAAAGATACTCAGTTTGAAAGAAACACACGCCCACACTGGAAACACTCTCATATTCAATAGAAACTCGTATCAGAAAGGCTTACAGAAAGATACTCAAACGAGAATTGAAAAGATACTCAAAGTGCAATAGTAAACATACTCAAACGATAGAAAGATACTCAGTTTGAAAGAAACACACGCCCACACTGGAAACACTCTCAAATTCAAGAGAAACTCGCATCAGAAAGCCATACAGAAACATACTCAAACGAGAATTGAAAAGATACTCAAAGTGCAATAGTAAACATACTCAAACGATAGAAAGATACTCAGTTTGAAAGAAACACACGCCCACACTGGAAACACTCTCATATTCAATAGAAACTCGTATCAGAAAGGCTTACAGAAAGATACTCAAACGAGAATTGAAATGATACTCAAAGTGCAATAGTAAACATACTCAAACGATAGAAAGATACTCAGTTTGAAAGAAACACACGCCCACACTGGAAACACTCTCAAATTCAAGAAAAACTCGCATCGAAAGCCGTTCAGAAAGATACTCAAACGAGAATTGAAAAGATACTCAAACTGCAATAGTAAACATACTCAAACGATAGAAAGATACTCAGTTTGAAAGAAACACACGCCCACACTGGAAACACTCTCAAATTCAAGAGAAACTCGCATCAGAAAACCTTACAGAAACACACTCAAACGAGATTGAAAAGATACTCAAAGTGCAATAGTAAACATACTCAAACGATAGAAAGATACTCAGTTTGAAAGAAACACACGCCCACACTGGAAACACTCTCAAATTCAAGAGAAACTCTTATAAGAAAGCCTTACAGAAACATACTCAAACGAGAATTGAAAAGATACTCAAAGTGCAATAGTAAACATACTCAAACGATAGAAAGATACTCAGTTTGAAAGAAACACACGCCCACACTGGAAACACTCTCAAATTCAAGAGAAACTCGCATCAGAAAACCTTACAATTGGAATAGTTAAGATACGCAAACGATGTAAAGATACTCAGTTTGAAAGAAACACACTCCCACAATTGGAAAACTCTCAAATACAATAGAAACTCGCATCAGAAGCCTTACAGAAAGATACTCAAACGAGAAATGAAAAGATACACAATCGGAATAGTAAAGATACGCAAACGATGTAAAGATACACAATTGGAATAGTAAAGATACGCAAACGATGTAAAGATACTCAGTTTGAAAGAAACACACTCCAACACTTGGAAAACTCTCAAATACAATAGAAACTCGCATCAGAAGCCTTACAGAAAAATACTCAAACGAGAAATGAAAAGATACACAATTGGAATAGTAAAGATACGCAAACGATGTAAAGATACTCAGTTTGAAAGAAACACACTCCCACACTTGGAAAACTCTCAAATACAATAGAAACTCGCATCAGAAGCCTTACAGAAAGATACTCAAACGAGAAATGAAAAGATACACAATTGGAATGGTAAAGATACGCAAACGATGTAAAGATACACAATTGGAATAGTAAAGATACGCAAACGATGTAAAGATACTCAGTTTGAAAGAAACACACTCCCACATTTGCAAAACTCTCAAATACAATAGAAACTCGCATCAGAAGCCTTACAGAAAGATACTCAAACGAGAAATGAAAAGATACACAATTGGAATAGTAAAGATACGCAAACGATGTAAATATACTCATATTGAAAGAAACACACTCCCACACTTGCAAAACTCTCAAATTCAATAGAAACTCGCATCAGAAAGCCATACAGAAAGATACTCAAACGAGAAATGAAAAGATACACAATTGGAATAGTAAAGATACGGAAACGATGTAAAGATACTCAGTTTGAAAGAAACACACTCCAACACTTGGAAAACTCTCAAATACAATAGAAACTCGCATCAGAAGCCTTACAGAAAGATACTCAAACGAGAAATGAAAAGATACACAATTAGAATGGTAAAGATACGCAAACGATGTAAAGATACACAATTGGAATAGTTAAGATACGCAAACGATGTAAAGATACTCAGTTTGAAAGAAACACACTCCAACACTTGGAAAACTCTCAAATACAATAGAAACTCGCATCAGAAGCCTTACAGAAAGATACTCAAACGAGAAATGAAAAGATACACAATTGGAATAGTAAAGATACGCAAACGATGTAAAGATACACAATTGGAATAGTAAAGATACGCAAACGATGTAAAGATACTCAGTTTGAAAGAAACACACTCCAACACTTGGAAAACTCTCAAATACAATAGAAACTCGCATCAGAAGCCTTACAGAAAAATACTCAAACGAGAAATGAAAAGATACACAATTGGAATAGTAAAGATACGCAAACGATGTAAAGATACTCAGTTTGAAAGAAACACACTCCCACACTTGGAAAACTCTCAAATACAATAGAAACTCGCATCAGAAGCCTTACAGAAAGATACTCAAACGAGAAATGAAAAGATACACAATTGGAATGGTAAAGATACGCAAACGATGTAAAGATACACAATTGGAATAGTAAAGATACGCAAACTATGTAAAGATACTCAGTTTGAAAGAAACACACTCCCACATTTGCAAAACTCTCAAATACAATAGAAACTCGCATCAGAAGCCTTACAGAAAGATACTCAAACGAGAAATGAAAAGATACACAATTGGAATAGTAAAGATACGCAAACGATGTAAATATACTCATATTGAAAGAAACACACTCCCACACTTGCAAAACTCTCAAATTCAATAGAAACTCGCATCAGAAAGCCATACAGAAAGATACTCAAACGAGAAATGAAAAGATACACAATTGGAATAGTAAAGATACGCAAACGATGTAAAGATACTCAGTTTGAAAGAAACACACTCCAACACTTGGAAAACTCTCAAATACAATAGAAACTCGCATCAGAAGCCTTACAGAAAGATACTCAAACGAGAAATGAAAAGATACACAATTAGAATGGTAAAGATACGCAAACGATGTAAAGATACACAATTGGAATAGTTAAGATACGCAAACGATGTAAAGATACTCATTTTGAAAGAAACACACTCCAACACTTGGAAAACTCTCAAATACAATAGAAACTCGCATCAGAAGCCTTACAGAAAGATACTCAAACGAGAAATGAAAAGATACACAATTGGATTAGTAAAGATACGCAAACGATGTAAAGATACACAATTGGAATAGTAAAGATACGCAAACGATGTAAAGATACTCAGTTTTAAAGAAACACACTCCCACACTTGGAAAACTCTCAAATACAATAGAAACTCGCATCAGAAGCCTTACAGAAAGATACTCAAACGAGAAATGAAAAGATACACAATTGGAATAGTAAAGATACGCAAACGATGTAAAGATACACAATTGGAATAGTAAAGATACACAAACGATGTAAAGATACTCAGTTTGAAAGAAACACACTACAACACTTGGAAAACTCTCAAATACTATAGAAACTCGCATCAAGAAGCGTTACAGAAAGATACTCAAACGAGAAATGAAAAGATACACAATTGGAATAGTAAAGATACGCAAACGATGTAAAGATACTCAGTTTGAAAGAAACACACTCCAACACTTGGAAAACTCTCAAATACAATAGAAACTCGCATCATAAGCCTTACAGAAAGATACTCAAACGAGAAATGAAAACATACACAATTGGAATGGTAAAGATACGCAAAAGATGTAAAGATACTCAGTTTGAAAGAAACACACTCCCACACTTGCAAAACTCTCAAATACAATAGAAACTCGCATCAGAAGCCTTACAGAAAGATACTCAAACGAGAAATGAAAAGATACACAATTGGAATAGTAAAGATACGCAAACGATGTAAAAATACACAATTGGAATAGTAAAGATACGCAAGCGATGTAAAGATACTCAGTTTGAAAGAAACACACTCCAACACTTGGAAAACTCTCAAATACAATAGAAACTCGCATCAGAAGCCTTACAGAAAGATACTCAAACGAGAAATGAAAAGATACACAATTGGAATAGTAAAGATACGCAAACGATGTAAAGATACACAATTGGAATAGTAAAGATACGCAAACGATGTAAAGAAACTCAGTTTGAAAGAAACACACTCCAACACTTGGAAAACTCTCAAATACAATAGAAACTCGCATCAGAAGCCTTACAGAAAGATACTCAAACGAGAAATGAAAAGATACACAATTGGAATAGTAAAGATACGCAAACGATGTAAAGATACACAATTGGAATAGTAAAGATACCCAAACGATGTAAAGATACTCAAATTGAAAGAAACACACTCCCACACTTGCAAAACTCTCAAATTCAATAGAAACTCGCATCAGAAAGCCTTACAGAAAGATACTCAAACGAGAAATGAAAAGATACACAATTGGAATAGTAAAGATACGCAAACGATGTAAAGATACACAATTGGAATAGTAAAGATACGCAAACGATGTAAAGATACTCAGTTTGAAAAAAACACACTCCCACACTTGCAAAACTCTCAAATACAATAGAAACTCGCATCAGAAGCCTTACAGAAAGATACTCAAACGAGAAATGAAAAGATACACAATTGGAATAGTAAAGATACGCAAACGATGTAAAGATACACAATTGGAATAGTAAAGATACGCAAACGATGTAAAGATACTCAGTTTGAAAGAAACACACTCCCACACCTGCAAAACTCTCAAATACAATAGAAACTCGCATCAGAAGCCTTACAGAAAGATATTCAAACGAGAAATGAAAAGATACACAATTGGAATAGTAAAGATACGCAAACGATGTAAAGATACACAATTGGAATAGTAAAGATACGCAAACGATGTAAAGATACTCAGTTTGAAAGAAACACACTCCAACACTTGGAAAACTCTCAAATACTATAGAAACTCGCATCAAGAAGCGTTACAGAAAGATACTCAAACGAGAAATGAAAAGATACACAATTGGAATAGTAAAGATACGCAAACGATGTAAAGATACACAATTGGAATAGTAAAGATACGCAAACGATGTAAAGATACTCAGTTTGAAAGAAACACACTCCAACACTTGGAAAACTCTCAAATACAATAGAAACTCGCATCAGAAGCCTTACAGAAAGATACTCAAACGAGAAATGAAAAGATACACAATTGGAATAGTAAAGATACGCAAACGATGTAAAGATACACAATTGGAATAGTAAAGATACGCAAACGATGTAAAGATACTCAAATTGAAAGAAACACACTCCCACACTTGCAAAACTCTCAAATTCAATAGAAACTCGCATCAGAAAGCCTTACAGAAAGATACTCAAACGAGAAATGAAAAGATACACAATTGGAATAGTAAAGATACGCAAACGATGTAAAGATACTCAGTTTGAAAGAAACACACTCCAACACTTGGAAAACTCTCAAATACAATAGAAACTCGCATCAGAAGCCTTACAGAAAGATACTCAAACGAGAAATGAAAAGATACACAATCGGAATAGTAAAGATACGCAAACGATGTAAAGATACACAATTGGAATAGTAAAGATACGCAAACGATGTAAAGATACTCAGTTTGAAAGAAACACACTCCAACACTTGGAAAACTCTCAAATACAATAGAAACTCGCATCAGAAGCCTTACAGAAAGATACTCAAACGAGAAATGAAAAGATACACAATTGGAATAGTAAAGATACGCAAACGATGTAAAGATACACAATTGGAATAGTAAAGATACGCAAACGATGTAAAGAAACTCAGTTTGAAAGAAACACACTCCAACACTTGGAAAACTCTCAAATACAATAGAAACTCGCATCAGAAGCCTTACAGAAAGATACTCAAACGAGAAATGAAAAGATACACAATTGGAATAGTAAAGATACGCAAACGATGTAAAGATACACAATTGGAATAGTAAAGATACGCAAACGATGTAAAGATACTCAAATTGAAAGAAACACACTCCCACACTTGCAAAACTCTCAAATTCAATAGAAACTCGCATCAGAAAGCCTTACAGAAAGATACTCAAACGAGAAATGAAAAGATACACAATTGGAATAGTAAAGATACGCAAACGATGTAAAGATACTCAGTTTGAAAGAAACACACTCCAACACTTGGAAAACTCTCAAATACAATAGAAACTCGCATCAGAAGCCTTACAGAAAGATACTCAAACGAGAAATGAAAAGATACACAATCGGAATAGTAAAGATACGCAAACGATGTAAAGATACACAATTGGAATAGTAAAGATACGCAAACGATGTAAAGATACTCAGTTTGAAAGAAACACACTCCAACACTTGGAAAACTCTCAAATACAATAGAAACTCGCATCAGAAGCCTTACAGAAAGATACTCAAACGAGAAATGAAAAGATACACAATTGGAATAGTAAAGATACGCAAACGATGTAAAGATACACAATTGGAATAGTAAAGATACGCAAACGATGTAAAGATACTCAGTTTGAAAGAAACACACTCCCACACTTGGAAAACTCTCAAATACAATAGAAACTCGCATCAGAAGCCTTACAGAAAGATACTCAAACGAGAAATGAAAAGATACACAATTGGAATAGTAAAGATACGCAAACGATGTAAAGATACACAATTGGAATAGTAAAGATACGCAAACGATGTAAAGATACTCAGTTTGAAAGAAAC
This sequence comes from Argentina anserina, assembly GCF_933775445.1. Lineage (NCBI taxonomy): Eukaryota > Viridiplantae > Streptophyta > Magnoliopsida > Rosales > Rosaceae > Argentina > Argentina anserina. The sequence goes on from NW_026089442.1 coordinate 74,514, forward strand.
ACACTCCCACACTTGGAAAACTCTCAAATACAATAGAAACTCGCATCAGAAGCCTTACAGAAAGATACTCAAACGAGAAATGAAAAGATACACAATTGGAATGGTAAAGATACGCAAACGATGTAAAGATACACAATTAGAATAGTAAAGATACGCAAACGATGTAAAGATACTCAGTTTGAAAGAAACACACTCCCACACCTGCAAAACTCTCAAATACAATAGAAACTCGCATCAGAAGCCTTACAGAAAGATATTCAAACGAGAAATGAAAAGATACACAATTGGAATAGTAAAGATACGCAAACGATGTAAAGATACACAATTGGAATAGTAAAGATACGCAAACGATGTAAAGATACTCAGTTTGAAAGAAACACACTCCAACACTTGGAAAACTCTCAAATACTATAGAAACTCGCATCAAGAAGCGTTACAGAAAGATACTCAAACGAGAAATGAAAAGATACACAATTGGAATAGTAAAGATACGCAAACGATGTAAAGATACACAATTGGAATAGTAAAGATACGCAAACGATGTAAAGATACTCAGTTTGAAAGAAACACACTCCAACACTTGGAAAACTCTCAAATACAATAGAAACTCGCATCAGAAGCCTTACAGAAAGATACTCAAACGAGAAATGAAAAGATACACAATTGGAATAGTAAAGATACGCAAACGATGTAAAGATACACAATTGGAATAGTAAAGATACGCAAACGATGTAAAGATACTCAGTTTGAAAGAAACACACTCCCACACTTGCAAAACTCTCAAATACAATAGAAACTCGCATCACAAAGCCTTACAGAAAGATACTCAAACGAGAAATGAAAAGATACACAATTGGAATAGTAAAGATACGCAAACGATGTAAAGATACTCAGTTTGAAAGAAACACACTCCCACACTTGGAAAACTCTCAAATACAATAGAAACTCGCATCAGAAGCCTTACAGAAAGATACTCAAACGAGAAATGAAAAGATACACAATTGGAATAGTAAAGATACGCAAACGATGTAAATATACTCAATTGGAATAGTAAAGATACGCAAACGATGTAAAGATACTCAGTTTGAAGGAAACACACTCCCACACTTGGAAAACTCTCAAATACAATAGAAACTCGCATCAGAAGCCTTACAGAAAGATACTCAAACGAGAAATGAAAAGATACACAATTGGAATGGTAAAGATACGCAAACGATGTAAAGATACTCAGTTTGAAAGAAAAACACTCCCACACTTGCAAAACTCTCAAATACAATAGAAACTCGCATCAGAAGCCTTACAGAAAGATACATAAACGAGAAATGAAAAGATACACAATTGGAATAGTAAAGATACGCAAACGATGTAAAGATACTCAGTTTGAAAGAAACACACTCCCACACTTGTAAAACTCTCAAATACAATAGAAACTCACATTACAAGCCTTATAGAAAGATACTCAAACGAGAAATGAAAAGATACACAATTGGAATAGTAAAGATACGCATACGATGTAAAGATACACAATTGGAATTGTAAAGATACTCAGTTTGAAAGAAACACACTCCAACACTTGGAAAACTCTCAAATACAATAGAAACTCGCATCAGAAGCCTTACAGAAAGATACTCCAACGAGAAATGAAAAGATACACAATTGGAATAGTAAAGATACGCAAACGATGTAAAGATACACAATTGAAATAGTAAAGATACGCAAACGATGTAAAGATACTCAGTTTGAAAGAAACACACTCCAACACTTGGAAAACTCTCAAATACAATAGAAACTCGCATCAGAAGCCTTACAGAAAGATACTCAAACGAGAAATGAAAAGATACACAATTGGAATAGTAAAGATACGCAAACGATGTAAAGATACACAATTGGAATAGTAAAGATACGCAAACGATGTAAAGATACTCAGTTTGAAAGAAACACACTCCCACACTTGGAAAACTCTCAAATACAATAGAAACTCGCATCAGAAGCCTTACAGAAAGATACTCAAACGAGAAATGAAAAGATACACAATTGGAATGGTAAAGATACGCAAACGATGTAAAGATACACAATTGGAATAGTAAAGATACGCAAACGATGTAAAGATACTCAGTTTGAAAGAAACACACTCCCACACTTGGAAAACTCTCAAATACAATAGAAACTCGCATCAGAAGCCTTACAGAAAGATACTCAAACGAGAAATGAAAAGATACACAATTGGAATGGTAAAGATACGCAAACGATGTAAAGATACACAATTGGAATAGTAAAGATACGCAAACGATGTAAAGATACTCAGTTTGAAAGAAACACACTCCCACACCTGCAAAACTCTCAAATACAATAGAAACTCGCATCAGAAGCCTTACAGAAAGATACTCAAACGAGAAATGAAAAGATACACAATTGGAATGGTAAAGATACGCAAACGATGTAAAGATACTCAGTTTGAAAGAAAAACACTCCCACACTTGCAAAACTCTCAAATACAATAGAAACTCGCATCAGAAGCCTTACAGAAAGATACTTAAACGAGAAATGAAAAGATACACAATTGGAATAGTAAAGATACGCAAACGATGTAAAGATACTCAGTTTGAAAGAAACACACTCCCACACTTGCAAAACTCTCAAATACAATAGAAACTCGCATCACAAAGCCTTACAGAAAGATACTCAAACGAGAAATGAAAAGATACACAATTGGAATAGTAAAGATACGCAAACGATGTAAAGATACTCAGTTTGAAAGAAACACACTCCCACACTTGGAAAACTCTCAAATACAATAGAAACTCGCATCAGAAGCCTTACAGAAAGATACTCAAACGAGAAATGAAAAGATACACAATTGGAATAGTAAAGATACGCAAACGATGTAAATATACTCAATTGGAATAGTAAAGATACGCAAACGATGTAAAGATACTCAGTTTGAAGGAAACACACTCCCACACTTGGAAAACTCTCAAATACAATAGAAACTCGCATCAGAAGCCTTACAGAAAGATACTCAAACGAGAAATGAAAAGATACACAATTGGAATGGTAAAGATACGCAAACGATGTAAAGATACTCAGTTTGAAAGAAAAACACTCCCACACTTGCAAAACTTTCAAATACAATAGAAACTCGCATCAGAAGCCTTACAGAAAGATACTTAAACGAGAAATGAAAAGATACACAATTGGAATAGTAAAGATACGCAAACGATGTAAAGATACTCAGTTTGAAGGAAACACACTCCCACACTTGCAAAACTCTCAAATACAATAGAAACTCGCATCACAAAGCCTTACAGAAAGATACTCAAACGAGAAATGAAAAGATACACAATTGGAATAGTAAAGATACGCAAACGATGTAAAGATACTCAGTTTGAAAGAAACACACTCCCACACTTGCAAAACTCTCAAATACAATAGAAACTCGCATCAGAAGCCTTACAGAAAGATACTCAAACGAGAAATGAAAAGATACACAATTGGAATAGTAAAGATACGCAAACGATGTAAAGATACACAATTGGAATAGTAAAGATACGCAAACGATGTAAAGATACTCAGTTTGAAAGAAACACACTCCCACACTTGGAAAACTCTCAAATACAATAGAAACTCGCATCAGAAGCCTTACAGAAAGATACTCAAACGAGAAATGAAAAGATACACAATTGGAATGGTAAAGATACGCAAACGATGTAAAGATACACAATTGGAATAGTAAAGATACGCAAACGATGTAAAGATACTCAGTTTGAAAGAAACACACTCCCACACTTGAAAAACTCTCAAATACAATAGAAACTCGCATCAGAAGCCTTACAGAAAGATACTCAAACGAGAAATGAAAAGATACACAATTGGAATAGTAAAGATACGCAAACGATGTAAAGATACACAATTGGAATAGTAAAGATACGCAAACGATGTAAAGATACTCAGTTTGAAAGAAACACACTCCCACACTTGGAAAACTCTCAAATACAATAGAAACTCGCATCAGAAGCCTTACAGAAAGATACTCAAACGAGAAATGAAAAGATACACAATTGGAATGGTAAAGATACGCAAACGATGTAAAGATACACAATTGGAATAGTAAAGATACGCAAACGATGTAAAGATACTCAGTTTGAAAGAAACACACTCCCACACTTGGAAAACTCTCAAATACAATAGAAACTCGCATCAGAAGCCTTACAGAAAGATACTCAAACGAGAAATGAAAAGATACACAATTGGAATGGTAAAGATACGCAAACGATGTAAAGATACACAATTGGAATAGTAAAGATACGCAAACGATGTAAAGATACTCAGTTTGAAAGAAACACACTCCCACACTTGCAAAACTCTCAAATACAATAGAAACTCGCATCAGAAGCCTTACAGAAAGATACTCAAACGAGAAATGAAAAGATACACAATTGGAATAGTAAAGATACGCAAACGATGTAAAGATACTCAGTTTGAAAGAAACACACTCCAACACTTGGAAAACTCTCAAATACAATAGAAACTCGCATCAGAAGCCTTACAGAAAGATACTCAAACGAGAAATGAAAAGATACACAATCGGAATAGTAAAGATATGCAAACGATGTAAAGATACACAATTGGAATAGTAAAGATACGCAAACGATGTAAATATACTCATATTGAAAGAAACACACTCCCACACTTGCAAAACTCTCAAATTCAATAGAAACTCGCATCAGAAAGCCTTACAGAAAGATACTCAAACGAGAAATGAAAGATACACAATTGGAATGGTAAAGATACGCAAACGATGTAAAGATACACAATTGGAATAGTAAAGATACGCAAACGATGTAAATATACTCATATTGAAAGAAACACACTCCCACACTTGCAAAACTCTCAAATTCAATAGAAACTCGCATCAGAAAGCCTTACAGAAAGATACTCAAACGAGAAATGAAAGATACACAATTGGAATGGTAAAGATACGCAAACGATGTAAAGATACACAATTGGAATAGTAAAGATACGCAAACGATGTAAAGATACACAATTCGAATAGTAAAGATACGCAAACGATGTAAAGATAATCAGTTTGAAAGAAACACACTCCCACACCTGCAAAACTCTGAAATACAATAGAAACTCGCATCAGAAGCCTTACAGAAAGATACTCAAACGAGAAATGAAAAGATACACAATTGGAATAGTAAAGATACGCAAACGATATAAATATACTCATATTGAAAGAAACACACTCCCACACTTGAAAAACTCTCAAATTCAATAGAAACTCGCAATAGAAAGCCTTACAGAAAGATACTCAAACGAGAAATGAAAAGATACACAATTGGAATCGTAAAGATACGCAAACGATGTAAAGATACTCAGTTTGAAAGAAACACACTCCCACATTTGCAAAACTCTCAAATACAATAGAAACTCGCATCAGAAGCCTTACAGAAAGGTACTGAAACGAGAAATGAAAAGATACACAATTGGAATAGTAAAGATACGCAAACGATGTAAAGATACACAATTAGAATAGTAAAAATACGCAAACGATGTAAAGATACTCAGTTTGAAAGAAACACACTCCCACACTTGGAAAACTCTCAAATATTATAGAAACTCGCATCAGAAGCCTTACAGAAAGATACTCAAACGAGAAATGAAAAGATACACAATTGGAATAGTAAAGATACGCAAACGATGTAAAGATACACAATTGGAATAGTAAAGATACGCAAACGATGTAAAGATACTCAGTTTGAAAGAAACACACTCCCACACTTGCAAAACTCTCAAATACAATAGAAACTGGCATCAGAAGCCTTACAGAAAGATACTCAAACGAGAAATGAAAAGATACACAATTGGAATAGTAAAGATACGCAAACGATGTAAAGATACACAATTGGAATAGTAAAGATACGCAAACGATGTAAAGATACTCAGTTTGAAAGAAACACACTCCCACACTTGCAAAACTCTCAAATACAATAGAAACTCGCATCAGAAGCCTTACAGAAAGATACTCAAACGAGAAATGAAAAGATACACAATTGGAATAGTAAAGATACGCAAACGATGTAAAGATACTCAGTTTGAAAGAAACACACTCCCACACTTGTAAAACTCTCAAATACAATAGAAACTCGCATTAGAAGCCTTACAGAAAGATACTCAAACGAGAAATGAAAAGATACACAATTGGAATAGTAAAGATACGCAAACGATGTAAAGATACACAATTGGAATAGTAAAGATACGCAAACGATGTAAAGATACTCAGTTTGAAAGAAACACACTCCCACACTTGCAAAACTCTCAAATTCAATAGAAACTCGCATCAGAAAGCCTTACAGAAAGATACTCAAACGAGAAATGAAAAGATACACAATTGGAATAGTAAAGATACGCAAACGATGTAAAGATACTCAGTTTGAAAGAAACACACTCCCACACTTGTAAAACTCTCAAATACAATAGAAACTCGCATTAGAAGCCTTACAGAAAGATACTCAAACGAGAAATGAAAAGATACACAATTGGAATAGTAAAGATACGCAAACGATGTAAAGATACACAATTGGAATAGTAAAGATACGCAAACGATGTAAAGATACTCAGTTTGAAAGAAACACACTCCCACACTTGCAAAACTCTCAAATTCAATAGAAACTCGCATCTGAAAGCCTTACAGAAAGATACTCAAACGAGAAATGAAAAGATACACAATTGGAATAGTAAAGATACGCAAACGATGTAAAGATACTCAGTTTGAAAGAAACACACTCCCACACTTGCAAAACTCTCAAATTCAATAGAAACTCGCATCTGAAAGCCTTACAGAAAGATACTCAAACGAGAAATGAAAAGATACACAATTGGAATAGTAAAGATACGCAAACGATGTAAAGATACTCAGATTGAAAGAAACACACTCCCACACTTGCAAAACTCTCAAATACAATAGAAACTCGCATCAGAAAGCCTTACAGAAAGATACTCAAACGAGAAATGAAAACATACACAATTGGAATAGTAAAGATACGCAAACGATGTAAAGATACTCAGATTGAAAGAAACACACTCCCACACTTGCAAAACTCTCAAATACAATAGAAACTCGCATCAGAAGCCTTACAGAAAGATACTCAAACGAGAAATGAAAAGATACACAATTGGAATAGTAAAGATACGCAAACGATGTAAAGATACTCAGTTTGAAAGAAACACACTCCCACACTTGTAAAACTCTCAAATACAATAGAAACTCGCATTAGAAGCCTTACAGAAAGATACTCAAACGAGAAATGAAAAGATACACAATTGGAATAGTAAAGATACGCAAACGATGTAAAGATACACAATTGGAATAGTAAAGATACGCAAACGATGTAAAGATACTCAGTTTGAAAGAAACACACTCCCACACTTGCAAAACTCTCAAATTCAATAGAAACTCGCATCAGAAAGCCTTACAGAAAGATACTCAAACGAGAAATGAAAAGATACACAATTGGAATAGTAAAGATACGCAAACGATGTAAAGATACTCAGATTGAAAGAAACACACTCCCACACTTGCAAAACTCTCAAATACAATAGAAACTCGCATCAGAAGCCTTACAGAAAGATACTCAAACGAGAAATGAAAAGATACACAATTGGAATAGTAAAGATACGCAAACGATGTAAAGATACTCAGTTTGAAAGAAACACACTCCCACACTTGTAAAACTTTCAAATACAATAGAAACTCGCATTAGAAGCCTTACAGAAAGATACTCAAACGAGAAATGAAAAGATACACAATTGGAATAGTAAAGATACACAATTGGAATAGTAAAGATACGCAAACGATGTAAAGATACTCAGTTTGAAAGAAACACACTCCCACACTTGGAAAACTCTCCAATACAATAGAAACTCGCATCAGAAGCTTTACAGAAAGATACTCAAACGAGAAATGAAAAGATACACAATTAGAATGGTAAAGATACGCAAACGATGTAAAGATACACAATTCGAATAGTAAAGATACGCAAACGATGTAAAGATAATCAGTTTGAAAGAAACACACTCCCACACCTGCAAAACTCTGAAATACAATAGAAACTCGCATCAGAAGCCTTACAGAAAGATACTCAAACGAGAAATGAAAAGATACACAATTGGAATAGTAAAGATACGCAAACGATATAAATATACTCATATTGAAAGAAACACACTCCCACACTTGAAAAACTCTCAAATTCAATAGAAACTCGCAATAGAAAGCCTTACAGAAAGATACTCAAACGAGAAATGAAAAGATACACAATTGGAATCGTAAAGATACGCAAACGATGTAAAGATACTCAGTTTGAAAGAAACACACTCCCACATTTGCAAAACTCTCAAATACAATAGAAACTCGCATCAGAAGCCTTACAGAAAGATACTGAAACGAGAAATGAAAAGATACACAATTGGAATAGTAAAGATACGCAAACGATGTAAAGATACACAATTGGAATAGTAAAAATACGCAAACGATGTAAAGATACTCAGTTTGAAAGAAACACACTCCCACACTTGGAAAACTCTCAAATATTATAGAAACTCGCATCAGAAGCCTTACAGAAAGATACTCAAACGAGAAATGAAAAGATACACAATTGGAATAGTAAAGATACGCAAACGATGTAAAGATACACAATTGGAATAGTAAAGATACGCAAACGATGTAAAGATACTCAGTTTGAAAGAAACACACTCCCACACTTGCAAAACTCTCAAATACAATAGAAACTGGCATCAGAAGCCTTACAGAAAGATACTCAAACGAGAAATGAAAAGATACACAATTGGAATGGTAAAGATACGCAAACGATGTAAAGATACACAATTGGAATAGTAAAGATACGCAAACGATGTAAAGATACTCAGTTTGAAAGAAACACACTCCCACACTTGGAAAACTCTCAAATACAATAGAAACTCGCATCAGAAGCCTTACAGAAAGATACTCAAACGAGAAATGAAAAGATACACAATTGGAATAGTAAAGATACGCAAACGATGTAAAGATACTCAGTTTGAAAGAAACACACTCCCACACTTGTAAAACTCTCAAATACAATAGAAACTCGCATTAGAAGCCTGACAAAAAGATACTCAAACGAGAAATGAAAAGATACACAATTGGAATAGTAAAGATACGCAAACGATGTAAAGATACACAATTGGAATAGTAAAGATACGCAAACGATGTAAAGATACTCAGTTTGAAAGAAACACACTCCCACACTTGCAAAACTCTCAAATACAATAGAAACTCGCATCAGAAGCCTTACAAAAAGATACTCAAACGAGAAATGAAAAGATACACAATTGGAATAGTAAAGATACGCAAACGATGTAAAGATACTCAGATTGAAAGAAACACACTCCCACACTTGCAAAACTCTCAAATACAAGAGAAACTCGCATCAGAAAGCCTTACAGAAAGATACTCAAACGAGAAATGAAAAGATACACAATTGGAATAGTAAAGATACGCAAACGATGTAAAGATACACAATTGGAATAGTAAAGATACGCAAACGATGTAAAGATACTCAGTTTGAAGGAAACACACTCCCACACTTGTAAAACTCTCAAATACAATAGAAACTCGCATTAGAAGCCTTACAGAAAGATACTCAAACGAGAAATGAAAAGATACACAATTGGAATAGTAAAGATACGCAAACGATGTAAAGATACTCAGTTTGAAAGAAACACACTCCCACACTTGGAAAACTCTCAAATACAATAGAAACTCGCATCAGAAGCTTTACAGAAAGATACTCAAACGAGAAATGAAAAGATACACAATTGGAATAGTAAAGATACGCAAACGATGTAAAGATACACAATTGGAATAGTAAACATACGCAAACGATGTAAAGATACTCAGTTTGAAAGAAACACACTCCCACACTTGCAAAACTCTCAAATACAATAGAAACTGGCATCAGAAGCCTTACAGAAAGATACTCAAACGAGAAATGAAATGATACACAATTGGAATAGTAAAGATACGCAAACGATGTAAAGATACTCAGTTTGAAAGAAACACACTCCCACACTTGTAAAACTCTCAAATACAATAGAAACTCGCATTAGAAGCCTTACAGAAAGATACTCAAACGAGAAATGAAAAGATACACAATTGGAATAGTAAAGATACGCAAACGATGTAAAGATACTCAGTTTGAAAGAAACACACTCCCACACTTGGAAAACTCTCAAATACAATAGAAACTCGCATCAGAAGCTTTACAGAAATATACTCAAACGAGAAATGAAAAGATACACAATTAGAATGGTAAAGATACGCAAACGATGTAAAGATACACAATTCGAATAGTAAAGATACTCAGTTTGAAAGAAACACACTCCCACACTTGTAAAACTCTCAAATACAATAGAAACTCGCATTAGAAGCTTTACAGAAAGATACTCAAACGAGAAATGAAAAGATACACAATTGGAATAGTAAAGATACGCAAACGATGTAAAGATACTCAGTTTGAAAGAAACACACTCCCACACCTGCAAAACTCTCAAATACAATAGAAACTCGCATCAGAAGCCTTACAGAAAGATACTCAAACGAGAAATGAAAAGATACACAATTGGAATAGTAAAGATACGCAAACGATGTAAATATACTCATATTGAAAGAAACACACTCCCACACTTGCAAAACTCTCAAATTCAATAGAAACTCGCATCAGAAAGCCTTACAGAAAGATACTCAAACGAGAAATGAAAAGATACACAATTGGAATCGTAAAGATACGCAAACGATGTAAAGATACTCAGTTTGAAAGAAACACACTCCCACATTTGCAAAACTCTCAAATACAATAGAATCTCGCATCAGAAGCCTTACAGAAAGATACTGAAACGAGAAATGAAAAGATACACAATTGGAATAGTAAAGATACGCAAATGATGTAAAGATACACAATTGGAATAGTAAAGATACGCAAACGATGTAAAGATACTCAGTTTGAAAGAAACACACTCCAACACTTGGAAAACTCTCAAATACTATAGAAACTCGCATCAGAAGCCTTACAGAAAGATACTCAAACGAGAAATGAAAAGATACACAATTGGAATAGTAAAGATACGCAAACGATGTAAAGATACTCAGTTTGAAAGAAACACACTCCCACACTTGTAAAACTCTCAAATACAATAGAAACTCGCATTAGAAGCCTGACAGAAAGATACTCAAACGAGAAATGAAAAGATACACAATTGGAATAGTAAAGATACGCAAACGATGTAAAGATACACAATTGGAATAGTAAAGATACGCAAACGATGTAAAGATACTCAGTTTGAAAGAAACACACTCCAACACTTGGAAAACTCTCAAATACTATAGAAACTCGCATCAGAAGCCTTACAGAAAGATACTCAAACGAGAAATGAAAAGATACACAATTGGAATAGTAAAGATACGCAAACGATGTAAAGATACTCAGTTTGAAAGAAACACACTCCCACACTTGGAAAACTCTCAAATACAATAGAAACTCGCATCAGAAGCTTTACAGAAAGATACTCAAACGAGAAATGAAAAGATACACAATTGGAATAGTAAAGATACGCAAACGATGTAAAGATACACAATTGGAATAGTAAACATACGCAAACGATGTAAAGATACTCAGTTTGAAAGAAACACACTCCCACACTTGCAAAACTCTCAAATACAATAGAAACTGGCATCAGAAGCCTTACAGAAAGATACTCAAACGAGAAATGAAAAGATACACAATTGGAATAGTAAAGATACGCAAACGATGTAAAGATACTCAGTTTGAAAGAAACACACTCCCACACTTGTAAAACTCTCAAATACAATAGAAACTCGCATTAGAAGCCTTACAGAAAGATACTCAAACGAGAAATGAAAAGATACACAATTGGAATAGTAAAGATACGCAAACGATGTAAAGATACTCAGTTTGAAAGAAACACACTCCCACACCTGCAAAACTCTCAAATACAATAGAAACTCGCATCAGAAGCCTTACAGAAAGATACTCAAACGAGAAATGAAAAGATACACAATTGGAATAGTAAAGATACGCAAACGATGTAAATATACTCATATTGAAAGAAACACACTCCCACACTTGCAAAACTCTCAAATTCAATAGAAACTCGCATCAGAAAGCCTTACAGAAAGATACTCAAACGAGAAATGAAAAGATACACAATTGGAATCGTAAAGATACGCAAACGATGTAAAGATACTCAGTTTGAAAGAAACACACTCCCACATTTGCAAAACTCTCAAATACAATAGAATCTCGCATCAGAAGCCTTACAGAAAGATACTGAAACGAGAAATGAAAAGATACACAATTGGAATAGTAAAGATACGCAAATGATGTAAAGATACACAATTGGAATAGTAAAGATACGCAAACGATGTAAAGATACTCAGTTTGAAAGAAACACACTCCCACACTTGTAAAACTCTCAAATACAATAGAAACTCACATTACAAGCCTTATAGAAAGATACTCAAACGAGAAATGAAAAGATACACAATTGGAATAGTAAAGATACGCATACGATGTAAAGATACACAATTGGAATTGTAAAGATACTCAGTTTGAAAGAAACACACTCCAACACTTGGAAAACTCTCAAATACAATAGAAACTCGCATCAGAAGCCTTACAGAAAGATACTCCAACGAGAAATGAAAAGATACACAATTGGAATAGTAAAGATACGCAAACGATGTAAAGATACACAATTGAAATAGTAAAGATACGCAAACGATGTAAAGATACTCAGTTTGAAAGAAACACACTCCAACACTTGGAAAACTCTCAAATACAATAGAAACTCGCATCAGAAGCCTTACAGGAAGATACTCAAACGAGAAATGAAAAGATACACAATTGGAATAGTAAAGATACGCAAACGATGTAAAGATACACAATTGGAATAGTAAAGATACGCAAACGATGTAAAGATACTCAGTTTGAAAGAAACACACTCCCACACTTGCAAAACTCTCAAATACAATAGAAACTCGCATCACAAAGCCTTACAGAAAGATACTCAAACGAGAAATGAAAAGATACACAATTGGAATAGTAAAGATACGCAAACGATGTAAAGATACTCAGTTTGAAAGAAACACACTCCCACACTTGGAAAACTCTCAAATACAATAGAAACTCGCATCAGAAGCCTTACAGAAAGATACTCAAACGAGAAATGAAAAGATACACAATTGGAATGGTAAAGATACGCAAACGATGTAAAGATACACAATTGGAATAGTAAAGATACGCAAACGATGTAAAGATACTCAGTTTGAAAGAAACACACTCCCACACCTGCAAAACTCTCAAATACAATAGAAACTCGCATCAGAAGCCTTACAGAAAGATACTCAAACGAGAAATGAAAAGATACACAATTGGAATAGTAAAGATACGCAAACGATGTAAAGATACACAATTGGAATAGTAAAGATACGCAAACGATGTAAAGATACTCAGTTTGAAAGAAACACACTCCAACACTTGGAAAACTCTCAAATACTATAGAAACTCGCATCAAGAAGCGTTACAGAAAGATACTCAAACGAGAAATGAAAAGATACACAATTGGAATAGTAAAGATACGCAAACGATGTAAAGATACACAATTGGAATAGTAAAGATACGCAAACGATGTAAAGATACTCAGTTTGAAAGAAACACACTCCAACACTTGGAAAACTCTCAAATACAATAGAAACTCGCATCAGAAGCCTTACAGAAAGATACTTAAACGAGAAATGAAAAGATACACAATTGGAATAGTAAAGATACGCAAACGATGTAAAGATACACAATTGGAATAGTAAAGATACGCAAACGATGTAAAGATACTCAGTTTGAAAGAAACACACTCCCACACTTGCAAAACTCTCAAATACAATAGAAACTCGCATCACAAAGCCTTACAGAAAGATACTCAAACGAGAAATGAAAAGATACACAATTGGAATAGTAAAGATACGCAAACGATGTAAAGATACTCAGTTTGAAAGAAACACACTCCCACACTTGGAAAACTCTCAAATACAATAGAAACTCGCATCAGAAGCCTTACAGAAAGATACTCAAACGAGAAATGAAAAGATACACAATTGGAATGGTAAAGATACGCAAACGATGTAAAGATACTCAGTTTGAAAGAAAAACACTCCCACACTTGCAAAACTCTCAAATACAATAGAAACTCGCATCAGAAGCCTTACAGAAAGATACTTAAACGAGAAATGAAAAGATACACAATTGGAATAGTAAAGATACGCAAACGATGTAAAGATACTCAGTTTGAAAGAAACACACTCCCACACTTGCAAAACTCTCAAATACAATAGAAACTCGCATCACAAAGCCTTACAGAAAGATACTCAAACGAGAAATGAAAAGATACACAATTGGAATAGTAAAGATACGCAAACGATGTAAATATACTCATATTGAAAGAAACACACTCCCACACTTGCAAAACTCTCAAATTCAATAGAAACTCGCATCAGAAAGCCTTACAGAAAGATACTCAAACGAGAAATGAAAAGATACACAATTGGAATCGTAAAGATACGCAAACGATGTAAAGATACTCAGTTTGAAAGAAACACACTCCCACACTTGCAAAACTCTCAAATACAATAGAAACTCGCATCAGAAGCCTTACAGAAAGATACTTAAACGAGAAATGAAAAGATACACAATTGGAATAGTAAAGATACGCAAACGATGTAAAGATACTCAGTTTGAAAGAAACACACTCCCACACTTGCAAAACTCTCAAATACAATAGAAACTCGCATCACAAAGCCTTACAGAAAGATACTCAAACGAGAAATGAAAAGATACACAATTGGAATAGTAAAGATACGCAAACGATGTAAATATACTCATATTGAAAGAAACACACTCCCACACTTGCAAAACTCTCAAATTCAATAGAAACTCGCATCAGAAAGCCTTACAGAAAGATACTCAAACGAGAAATGAAAAGATACACAATTGGAATCGTAAAGATACGCAAACGATGTAAAGATACTCAGTTTGAAAGAAACACACTCCCACATTTGCAAAACTCTCAAATACAATAGAATCTCGCATCAGAAGCCTTACAGAAAGATACTGAAACGAGAAATGAAAAGATACACAATTGGAATAGTAAAGATACGCAAATGATGTAAAGATACACAATTGGAATAGTAAAGATACGCAAACGATGTAAAGATACTCAGTTTGAAAGAAACACACTCCCACACTTGTAAAACTCTCAAATACAATAGAAACTCACATTACAAGCCTTACAGAAAGATACTCAAACGAGAAATGAAAAGATACACAATTGGAATAGTAAAGATACGCAAACGATGTAAAGATACACAATTGGAATAGTAAAGATACGCAAACGATGTAAAGATACTCAGTTTGAAAGAAACACACTCCCACACTTGCAAAACTCTCAAATACAATAGAAACTCGCATCACAAAGCCTTACAGAAAGATACTCAAACGAGAAATGAAAAGATACACAATTGGAATAGTAAAGATACGCAAACGATGTAAAGATACTCAGTTTGAAAGAAACACACTCCCACACTTGGAAAACTCTCAAATACAATAGAAACTCGCATCAGAAGCCTTACAGAAAGATACTCAAACGAGAAATGAAAAGATACACAATTGGAATAGTAAAGATACGCAAACGATGTAAATATACTCAATTGGAATAGTAAAGATACGCAAACGATGTAAAGATACTCAGTTTGAAGGAAACACACTCCCACACTTGGAAAACTCTCAAATACAATAGAAACTCGCATCAGAAGCCTTACAGAAAGATACTCAAACGAGAAATGAAAAGATACACAATTGGAATGGTAAAGATACGCAAACGATGTAAAGATACTCAGTTTGAAAGAAAAACACTCCCACACTTGCAAAACTCTCAAATACAATAGAAACTCGCATCAGAAGCCTTACAGAAAGATACTTAAACGAGAAATGAAAAGATACACAATTGGAATAGTAAAGATACGCAAACGATGTAAAGATACTCAGTTTGAAAGAAACACACTCCCACACTTGCAAAACTCTCAAATACAATAGAAACTCGCATCACAAAGC
This sequence comes from Argentina anserina, assembly GCF_933775445.1. NCBI lineage: Eukaryota > Viridiplantae > Streptophyta > Magnoliopsida > Rosales > Rosaceae > Argentina > Argentina anserina. The sequence goes on from NW_026089442.1 coordinate 90,731, forward strand.
CTTACAGAAAGATACTCAAACGAGAAATGAAAAGATACACAATTGGAATAGTAAAGATACGCAAACGATGTAAAGATACTCAGTTTGAAAGAAACACACTCCCACACTTGCAAAACTCTCAAATACAATAGAAACTCGCATCAGAAGCCTTACAGAAAGATACTCAAACGAGAAATGAAAAGATACACAATTGGAATAGTAAAGATACGCAAACGATGTAAATATACTCATATTGAAAGAAACACACTCCCACACTTGCAAAACTCTCAAATTCAATAGAAACTCGCATCAGAAAGCCTTACAGAAAGATACTCAAACGAGAAATGAAAAGATACACAATCGGAATAGTAAAGATACGCAAACGATGTAAAGATACACAATTGGAATAGTAAAGATACGCAAACGATGTAAAGATACTCAGTTTGAAAGAAACACACTCCAACACTTGGAAAACTCTCAAATACAATAGAAACTCGCATCAGAAGCCTTACAGAAAGATACTCAAACGAGAAATGAAAAGATACACAATTGGAATAGTAAAGATACGCAAACGATGTAAAGATACACAATTGGAATAGTAAAGATACGCAAACGATGTAAAGATACTCAGTTTGAAAGAAACACACTCCCACACTTGGAAAACTCTCAAATACAATAGAAACTCGCATCAGAAGCCTTACAGAAAGATACTCAAACGAGAAATGAAAAGATACACAATTGGAATGGTAAAGATACGCAAACGATGTAAAGATACACAATTGGAATAGTAAAGATACGCAAACGATGTAAAGATACTCAGTTTGAAAGAAACACACTCCCACACTTGGAAAACTCTCAAATACAATAGAAACTCGCATCAGAAGCCTTACAGAAAGATACTCAAACGAGAAATGAAAAGATACACAATTGGAATGGTAAAGATACGCAAACGATGTAAAGATACACAATTGGAATAGTAAAGATACGCAAACGATGTAAAGATACTCAGTTTGAAAGAAACACACTCCCACACTTGGAAAACTCTCAAATACAATAGAAACTCGCATCAGAAGCCTTACAGAAAGATACTCAAACGAGAAATGAAAAGATACACAATTGGAATAGTAAAGATACGCAAACGATGTAAAGATACTCAGTTTGAAAGAAACACACTCCCACACTTGTAAAACTCTCAAATACAATAGAAACTCGCATTAGAAGCCTGACAAAAAGATACTCAAACGAGAAATGAAAAGATACACAATTGGAATAGTAAAGATACGCAAACGATGTAAAGATACACAATTGGAATAGTAAAGATACGCAAACGATGTAAAGATACTCAGTTTGAAAGAAACACACTCCCACACTTGCAAAACTCTCAAATACAATAGAAACTCGCATCAGAAGCCTTACAAAAAGATACTCAAACGAGAAATGAAAAGATACACAATTGGAATAGTAAAGATACGCAAACGATGTAAAGATACTCAGATTGAAAGAAACACACTCCCACACTTGCAAAACTCTCAAATACAAGAGAAACTCGCATCAGAAAGCCTTACAGAAAGATACTCAAACGAGAAATGAAAAGATACACAATTGGAATAGTAAAGATACGCAAACGATGTAAAGATACACAATTGGAATAGTAAAGATACGCAAACGATGTAAAGATACTCAGTTTGAAGGAAACACACTCCCACACTTGTAAAACTCTCAAATACAATAGAAACTCGCATTAGAAGCCTTACAGAAAGATACTCAAACGAGAAATGAAAAGATACACAATTGGAATAGTAAAGATACGCAAACGATGTAAAGATACTCAGTTTGAAAGAAACACACTCCCACACTTGGAAAACTCTCAAATACAATAGAAACTCGCATCAGAAGCTTTACAGAAAGATACTCAAACGAGAAATGAAAAGATACACAATTGGAATAGTAAAGATACGCAAACGATGTAAAGATACACAATTGGAATAGTAAACATACGCAAACGATGTAAAGATACTCAGTTTGAAAGAAACACACTCCCACACTTGCAAAACTCTCAAATACAATAGAAACTGGCATCAGAAGCCTTACAGAAAGATACTCAAACGAGAAATGAAATGATACACAATTGGAATAGTAAAGATACGCAAACGATGTAAAGATACTCAGTTTGAAAGAAACACACTCCCACACTTGTAAAACTCTCAAATACAATAGAAACTCGCATTAGAAGCCTTACAGAAAGATACTCAAACGAGAAATGAAAAGATACACAATTGGAATAGTAAAGATACGCAAACGATGTAAAGATACTCAGTTTGAAAGAAACACACTCCCACACTTGGAAAACTCTCAAATACAATAGAAACTCGCATCAGAAGCTTTACAGAAATATACTCAAACGAGAAATGAAAAGATACACAATTAGAATGGTAAAGATACGCAAACGATGTAAAGATACACAATTCGAATAGTAAAGATACTCAGTTTGAAAGAAACACACTCCCACACTTGTAAAACTCTCAAATACAATAGAAACTCGCATTAGAAGCTTTACAGAAAGATACTCAAACGAGAAATGAAAAGATACACAATTGGAATAGTAAAGATACGCAAACGATGTAAAGATACTCAGTTTGAAAGAAACACACTCCCACACCTGCAAAACTCTCAAATACAATAGAAACTCGCATCAGAAGCCTTACAGAAAGATACTCAAACGAGAAATGAAAAGATACACAATTGGAATAGTAAAGATACGCAAACGATGTAAATATACTCATATTGAAAGAAACACACTCCCACACTTGCAAAACTCTCAAATTCAATAGAAACTCGCATCAGAAAGCCTTACAGAAAGATACTCAAACGAGAAATGAAAAGATACACAATTGGAATCGTAAAGATACGCAAACGATGTAAAGATACTCAGTTTGAAAGAAACACACTCCCACATTTGCAAAACTCTCAAATACAATAGAATCTCGCATCAGAAGCCTTACAGAAAGATACTGAAACGAGAAATGAAAAGATACACAATTGGAATAGTAAAGATACGCAAATGATGTAAAGATACACAATTGGAATAGTAAAGATACGCAAACGATGTAAAGATACTCAGTTTGAAAGAAACACACTCCAACACTTGGAAAACTCTCAAATACTATAGAAACTCGCATCAGAAGCCTTACAGAAAGATACTCAAACGAGAAATGAAAAGATACACAATTGGAATAGTAAAGATACGCAAACGATGTAAAGATACTCAGTTTGAAAGAAACACACTCCCACACTTGTAAAACTCTCAAATACAATAGAAACTCGCATTAGAAGCCTGACAGAAAGATACTCAAACGAGAAATGAAAAGATACACAATTGGAATAGTAAAGATACGCAAACGATGTAAAGATACACAATTGGAATAGTAAAGATACGCAAACGATGTAAAGATACTCAGTTTGAAAGAAACACACTCCAACACTTGGAAAACTCTCAAATACTATAGAAACTCGCATCAGAAGCCTTACAGAAAGATACTCAAACGAGAAATGAAAAGATACACAATTGGAATAGTAAAGATACGCAAACGATGTAAAGATACTCAGTTTGAAAGAAACACACTCCCACACTTGGAAAACTCTCAAATACAATAGAAACTCGCATCAGAAGCTTTACAGAAAGATACTCAAACGAGAAATGAAAAGATACACAATTGGAATAGTAAAGATACGCAAACGATGTAAAGATACACAATTGGAATAGTAAACATACGCAAACGATGTAAAGATACTCAGTTTGAAAGAAACACACTCCCACACTTGCAAAACTCTCAAATACAATAGAAACTGGCATCAGAAGCCTTACAGAAAGATACTCAAACGAGAAATGAAAAGATACACAATTGGAATAGTAAAGATACGCAAACGATGTAAAGATACTCAGTTTGAAAGAAACACACTCCCACACTTGTAAAACTCTCAAATACAATAGAAACTCGCATTAGAAGCCTTACAGAAAGATACTCAAACGAGAAATGAAAAGATACACAATTGGAATAGTAAAGATACGCAAACGATGTAAAGATACTCAGTTTGAAAGAAACACACTCCCACACCTGCAAAACTCTCAAATACAATAGAAACTCGCATCAGAAGCCTTACAGAAAGATACTCAAACGAGAAATGAAAAGATACACAATTGGAATAGTAAAGATACGCAAACGATGTAAATATACTCATATTGAAAGAAACACACTCCCACACTTGCAAAACTCTCAAATTCAATAGAAACTCGCATCAGAAAGCCTTACAGAAAGATACTCAAACGAGAAATGAAAAGATACACAATTGGAATCGTAAAGATACGCAAACGATGTAAAGATACTCAGTTTGAAAGAAACACACTCCCACATTTGCAAAACTCTCAAATACAATAGAATCTCGCATCAGAAGCCTTACAGAAAGATACTGAAACGAGAAATGAAAAGATACACAATTGGAATAGTAAAGATACGCAAATGATGTAAAGATACACAATTGGAATAGTAAAGATACGCAAACGATGTAAAGATACTCAGTTTGAAAGAAACACACTCCCACACTTGTAAAACTCTCAAATACAATAGAAACTCACATTACAAGCCTTATAGAAAGATACTCAAACGAGAAATGAAAAGATACACAATTGGAATAGTAAAGATACGCATACGATGTAAAGATACACAATTGGAATTGTAAAGATACTCAGTTTGAAAGAAACACACTCCAACACTTGGAAAACTCTCAAATACAATAGAAACTCGCATCAGAAGCCTTACAGAAAGATACTCCAACGAGAAATGAAAAGATACACAATTGGAATAGTAAAGATACGCAAACGATGTAAAGATACACAATTGAAATAGTAAAGATACGCAAACGATGTAAAGATACTCAGTTTGAAAGAAACACACTCCAACACTTGGAAAACTCTCAAATACAATAGAAACTCGCATCAGAAGCCTTACAGGAAGATACTCAAACGAGAAATGAAAAGATACACAATTGGAATAGTAAAGATACGCAAACGATGTAAAGATACACAATTGGAATAGTAAAGATACGCAAACGATGTAAAGATACTCAGTTTGAAAGAAACACACTCCCACACTTGCAAAACTCTCAAATACAATAGAAACTCGCATCACAAAGCCTTACAGAAAGATACTCAAACGAGAAATGAAAAGATACACAATTGGAATAGTAAAGATACGCAAACGATGTAAAGATACTCAGTTTGAAAGAAACACACTCCCACACTTGGAAAACTCTCAAATACAATAGAAACTCGCATCAGAAGCCTTACAGAAAGATACTCAAACGAGAAATGAAAAGATACACAATTGGAATGGTAAAGATACGCAAACGATGTAAAGATACACAATTGGAATAGTAAAGATACGCAAACGATGTAAAGATACTCAGTTTGAAAGAAACACACTCCCACACCTGCAAAACTCTCAAATACAATAGAAACTCGCATCAGAAGCCTTACAGAAAGATACTCAAACGAGAAATGAAAAGATACACAATTGGAATAGTAAAGATACGCAAACGATGTAAAGATACACAATTGGAATAGTAAAGATACGCAAACGATGTAAAGATACTCAGTTTGAAAGAAACACACTCCAACACTTGGAAAACTCTCAAATACTATAGAAACTCGCATCAAGAAGCGTTACAGAAAGATACTCAAACGAGAAATGAAAAGATACACAATTGGAATAGTAAAGATACGCAAACGATGTAAAGATACACAATTGGAATAGTAAAGATACGCAAACGATGTAAAGATACTCAGTTTGAAAGAAACACACTCCAACACTTGGAAAACTCTCAAATACAATAGAAACTCGCATCAGAAGCCTTACAGAAAGATACTTAAACGAGAAATGAAAAGATACACAATTGGAATAGTAAAGATACGCAAACGATGTAAAGATACACAATTGGAATAGTAAAGATACGCAAACGATGTAAAGATACTCAGTTTGAAAGAAACACACTCCCACACTTGCAAAACTCTCAAATACAATAGAAACTCGCATCACAAAGCCTTACAGAAAGATACTCAAACGAGAAATGAAAAGATACACAATTGGAATAGTAAAGATACGCAAACGATGTAAAGATACTCAGTTTGAAAGAAACACACTCCCACACTTGGAAAACTCTCAAATACAATAGAAACTCGCATCAGAAGCCTTACAGAAAGATACTCAAACGAGAAATGAAAAGATACACAATTGGAATGGTAAAGATACGCAAACGATGTAAAGATACTCAGTTTGAAAGAAAAACACTCCCACACTTGCAAAACTCTCAAATACAATAGAAACTCGCATCAGAAGCCTTACAGAAAGATACTTAAACGAGAAATGAAAAGATACACAATTGGAATAGTAAAGATACGCAAACGATGTAAAGATACTCAGTTTGAAAGAAACACACTCCCACACTTGCAAAACTCTCAAATACAATAGAAACTCGCATCACAAAGCCTTACAGAAAGATACTCAAACGAGAAATGAAAAGATACACAATTGGAATAGTAAAGATACGCAAACGATGTAAATATACTCATATTGAAAGAAACACACTCCCACACTTGCAAAACTCTCAAATTCAATAGAAACTCGCATCAGAAAGCCTTACAGAAAGATACTCAAACGAGAAATGAAAAGATACACAATTGGAATCGTAAAGATACGCAAACGATGTAAAGATACTCAGTTTGAAAGAAACACACTCCCACACTTGCAAAACTCTCAAATACAATAGAAACTCGCATCAGAAGCCTTACAGAAAGATACTTAAACGAGAAATGAAAAGATACACAATTGGAATAGTAAAGATACGCAAACGATGTAAAGATACTCAGTTTGAAAGAAACACACTCCCACACTTGCAAAACTCTCAAATACAATAGAAACTCGCATCACAAAGCCTTACAGAAAGATACTCAAACGAGAAATGAAAAGATACACAATTGGAATAGTAAAGATACGCAAACGATGTAAATATACTCATATTGAAAGAAACACACTCCCACACTTGCAAAACTCTCAAATTCAATAGAAACTCGCATCAGAAAGCCTTACAGAAAGATACTCAAACGAGAAATGAAAAGATACACAATTGGAATCGTAAAGATACGCAAACGATGTAAAGATACTCAGTTTGAAAGAAACACACTCCCACATTTGCAAAACTCTCAAATACAATAGAATCTCGCATCAGAAGCCTTACAGAAAGATACTGAAACGAGAAATGAAAAGATACACAATTGGAATAGTAAAGATACGCAAATGATGTAAAGATACACAATTGGAATAGTAAAGATACGCAAACGATGTAAAGATACTCAGTTTGAAAGAAACACACTCCCACACTTGTAAAACTCTCAAATACAATAGAAACTCACATTACAAGCCTTACAGAAAGATACTCAAACGAGAAATGAAAAGATACACAATTGGAATAGTAAAGATACGCAAACGATGTAAAGATACACAATTGGAATAGTAAAGATACGCAAACGATGTAAAGATACTCAGTTTGAAAGAAACACACTCCCACACTTGCAAAACTCTCAAATACAATAGAAACTCGCATCACAAAGCCTTACAGAAAGATACTCAAACGAGAAATGAAAAGATACACAATTGGAATAGTAAAGATACGCAAACGATGTAAAGATACTCAGTTTGAAAGAAACACACTCCCACACTTGGAAAACTCTCAAATACAATAGAAACTCGCATCAGAAGCCTTACAGAAAGATACTCAAACGAGAAATGAAAAGATACACAATTGGAATAGTAAAGATACGCAAACGATGTAAATATACTCAATTGGAATAGTAAAGATACGCAAACGATGTAAAGATACTCAGTTTGAAGGAAACACACTCCCACACTTGGAAAACTCTCAAATACAATAGAAACTCGCATCAGAAGCCTTACAGAAAGATACTCAAACGAGAAATGAAAAGATACACAATTGGAATGGTAAAGATACGCAAACGATGTAAAGATACTCAGTTTGAAAGAAAAACACTCCCACACTTGCAAAACTCTCAAATACAATAGAAACTCGCATCAGAAGCCTTACAGAAAGATACTTAAACGAGAAATGAAAAGATACACAATTGGAATAGTAAAGATACGCAAACGATGTAAAGATACTCAGTTTGAAAGAAACACACTCCCACACTTGCAAAACTCTCAAATACAATAGAAACTCGCATCACAAAGCCTTACAGAAAGATACTCAAACGAGAAATGAAAAGATACACAATTGGAATAGTAAAGATACGCAAACGATGTAAAGATACTCAGTTTGAAAGAAACACACTCCCACACTTGCAAAACTCTCAAATACAATAGAAACTCGCATCAGAAGCCTTACAGAAAGATACTCAAACGAGAAATGAAAAGATACACAATTGGAATAGTAAAGATACGCAAACGATGTAAATATACTCATATTGAAAGAAACACACTCCCACACTTGCAAAACTCTCAAATTCAATAGAAACTCGCATCAGAAAGCCTTACAGAAAGATACTCAAACGAGAAATGAAAAGATACACAATCGGAATAGTAAAGATACGCAAACGATGTAAAGATACACAATTGGAATAGTAAAGATACGCAAACGATGTAAAGATACTCAGTTTGAAAGAAACACACTCCAACACTTGGAAAACTCTCAAATACAATAGAAACTCGCATCAGAAGCCTTACAGAAAGATACTCAAACGAGAAATGAAAAGATACACAATTGGAATAGTAAAGATACGCAAACGATGTAAAGATACACAATTGGAATAGTAAAGATACGCAAACGATGTAAAGATACTCAGTTTGAAAGAAACACACTCCCACACTTGGAAAACTCTCAAATACAATAGAAACTCGCATCAGAAGCCTTACAGAAAGATACTCAAACGAGAAATGAAAAGATACACAATTGGAATGGTAAAGATACGCAAACGATGTAAAGATACACAATTGGAATAGTAAAGATACGCAAACGATGTAAAGATACTCAGTTTGAAAGAAACACACTCCCACACTTGGAAAACTCTCAAATACAATAGAAACTCGCATCAGAAGCCTTACAGAAAGATACTCAAACGAGAAATGAAAAGATACACAATTGGAATGGTAAAGATACGCAAACGATGTAAAGATACACAATTGGAATAGTAAAGATACGCAAACGATGTAAAGATACTCAGTTTGAAAGAAACACACTCCCACACTTGCAAAACTCTCAAATACAATAGAAACTCGCATCAGAAGCCTTACAGAAAGATACTCAAACGAGAAATGAAAAGATACACAATTGGAATAGTAAAGATACGCAAACGATGTAAAGATACTCAGTTTGAAAGAAACACACTCCAACACTTGGAAAACTCTCAAATACAATAGAAACTCGCATCAGAAGCCTTACAGAAAGATACTCAAACGAGAAATGAAAAGATACACAATCGGAATAGTAAAGATATGCAAACGATGTAAAGATACACAATTGGAATAGTAAAGAAACGCAAACGATGTAAAGATACTCAGTTTGAAAGAAACACACTCCCACACTTGTAAAACTCTCAAATTCAATAGAAACTCGCATCAGAAAGCCTTACAGAAAGATACTCAAACGAGAAATGAAAGATACACAATTGGAATGGTAAAGATACGCAAACGATGTAAAGATACACAATTGGAATAGTAAAGATACGCAAACGATGTAAAGATACTCAGTTTGAAAGAAACACACTCCCACACTTGGAAAACTCTCAAATACAATAGAAACTCGCATCAGAAGCCTTACAGAAAGATACTCAAACGAGAAATGAAAAGATACACAATTGGAATGGTAAAGATACGCAAACGATGTAAAGATACACAATTGGAATAGTAAAGATACGCAAACGATGTAAAGATACTCAGTTTGAAAGAAACACACTCCCACACTTGCAAAACTCTCAAATACAATAGAAACTCGCATCAGAAGCCTTACAGAAAGATACTCAAACGAGAAATGAAAAGATACACAATTGGAATAGTAAAGATACGCAAACGATGTAAAGATACACAATTGGAATAGTAAAGATACGCAAACGATGTAAAGATACTCAATTTTAAAGAAACACACTCCCACACTTGGAAAACTCTCAAATACAATAGAAACTCGCATCAGAAGCCTTACAGAAAGATACTCAAACGAGAAATGAAAAGATACACAATTGGAATGGTAAAGATACGCAAACGATGTAAAGATACACAATTGGAATAGTAAAGATACGCAAACGATGTAAAGATACTCAGTTTGAAAGAAACACACTCCCACACTTGCAAAACTCTCAAATACAATAGAAACTGGCATCAGAAGCCTTACAGAAAGATACTCAAACGAGAAATGAAAAGATACACAATTGGAATAGTAAAGATACGCAAACGATGTAAAGATACTCAGTTTGAAAGAAACACACTCCCATACTTGGAAAACTCTCAAATACAATAGAAACTCGCATCAGAAGCTTTACAGAAATATACTCAAACGAGAAATGAAAAGATACACAATTAGAATGGTAAAGATACGCAAACGATGTAAAGATACACAATTCGAATAGTAAAGATACTCAGTTTGAAAGAAACACACTCCCACACTTGTAAAACTCTCAAATACAATAGAAACTCGCATTAGAAGCCTTACAGAAAGATACTCAAACGAGAAATGAAAAGATACACAATTGGAATAGTAAAGATACGCAAACGATGTAAAGATACTCAGTTTGAAAGAAACACACTCCCACACCTGCAAAACTCTCAAATACAATAGAAACTCGCATCAGAAGCCTTACAGAAAGATACTCAAACGAGAAATGAAAAGATACACAATTGGAATAGTAAAGATACGCAAACGATGTAAATATACTCATATTGAAAGAAACACACTCCCACACTTGCAAAACTCTCAAATTCAATAGAAACTCGCATCAGAAAGCCTTACAGAAAGATACTCAAACGAGAAATGAAAAGATACACAATTGGAATCGTAAAGATACGCAAACGATGTAAAGATACTCAGTTTGAAAGAAACACACTCCCACATTTGCAAAACTCTCAAATACAATAGAATCTCGCATCAGAAGCCTTACAGAAAGATACTGAAACGAGAAATGAAAAGATACACAATTGGAATAGTAAAGATACGCAAATGATGTAAAGATACACAATTGGAATAGTAAAGATACGCAAACGATGTAAAGATACTCAGTTTGAAAGAAACACACTCCCACACTTGCAAAACTCTCAAATACAATAGAAACTGGCATCAGAAGCCTTACAGAAAGATACTCAAACGAGAAATGAAAAGATACACAATTGGAATAGTAAAGATACGCAAACGATGTAAAGATACACAATTGGAATAGTAAAGATACGCAAACGATGTAAAGATACTCAGTTTGAAAGAAACACACTCCCACACCTGCAAAACTCTCAAATACAATAGAAACTCGCATCAGAAGCCTTACAGAAAGATACTCAAACGAGAAATGAAAAGATACACAATTGGAATAGTAAAGATACGCAAACGATGTAAATATACTCATATTGAAAGAAACACACTTCCACACTTGCAAAACTCTCAAATACAATAGAAACTCGCATCAGAAAGCCTTACAGAAAGATACTCAAACGAGAAATGAAAACATACACAATTGGAATAGTAAAGATACGCAAACGATGTAAAGATACTCAGTTTGAAAGAAACACACTCCCACACTTGCAAAACTCTCAAATTCAATAGAAACTCGCATCAGAAAGCCTTACAGAAAGATACTCAAACGAGAAATGAAAAGATACACAATTGGAATAGTAAAGATACGCAAACGATGTAAAGATACACAATTGGAATAGTAAAGATACGCAAACGATGTAAAGATACTCAGTTTGAAAGAAACACACTCCAACACTTGGAAAACTCTCAAATACTATAGAAACTCGCATCAGAAGCCTTACAGAAAGATACTCAAACGAGAAATGAAAAGATACACAATTGGAATAGTAAAGATACGCAAACGATGTAAAGATACTCAGTTTGAAAGAAACACACTCCCACACTTGTAAAACTCTCAAATACAATAGAAACTCGCATTAGAAGCCTGACAGAAAGATACTCAAACGAGAAATGAAAAGATACACAATTGGAATAGTAAAGATACGCAAACGATGTAAAGATACACAATTGGAATAGTAAAGATACGCAAACGATGTAAAGATACTCAGTTTGAAAGAAACACACTCCCACACTTGCAAAACTCTCAAATACAATAGAAACTCGCATCAGAAGCCTTACAGAAAGATACTCAAACGAGAAAAGAAAAGATACACAATTGGAATAGTAAAGATACGCAAACGATGTAAAGATACTCAGTTTGAAAGAAACACACTCCCACACTTGCAAAACTCTCAAATACAATAGAAACTCGCATCAGAAGCCTTACAAAAAGATACTCAAACGAGAAATGAAAAGATACACAATTGGAATAGTAAAGATACGCAAACGATGTAAAGATACACAATTGGAATAGTAAACATACGCAAACGATGTAAAGATACTCAGTTTGAAAGAAACACACTCCCACACTGATAGGAGCACTTTGTGCTACGTTCTTAATATGTTTTTACCTCCATTTGTACTTTGCTTAACCCTTATTGTTGTAATATTGAGTCATTGAGTCACAATAGGAGTCTTGGATGGTTATGGATGTGTTTTTGTGCTTAAACGAGTTTAAAACGAAGAATTGGTCTAGAGTCCTAGTTTGAGTAGGAATCCTTATAGGACTAGGAAACCTAGTTGAATTAGGAGTCTTCATCTTTCTACGTTTTGATCGCATTGGCGATTTCTTGAGAGTCATGTTTGCATTAGGAATCCTTGTTAGACTAGGAAACGTACCATTTTGGAAAGTCCTACTTGAACTCAAACTCTTATTACGAAACTTTCCTAAATGAACTTCCTTGTTCTAGTAACTTTCTTATTCTAGTAAGTTTCCTTTTTGCAAATTAGAAACTTTCCTAATCTAGTTGAGCTCATCTATTTCATATGTCTTTTTAAGACAACTATTGTCTAGATTAAGACATGAATTTCGAATGAATTATCTTTTACTTATGTTATTCTTTTCTTATTTTCAGATTTGAAGAGATAATTCAAGGAGGGAATTAAGGAGGCCGTGTACTACATGGAGAAGGAGTCCTATGCCGAGCTACCATTCAGGTTTTAAAGGGAGATTAATTTCAGAATTTTGGAGATAATATCTAGAGAAAAAGAAGGAGTTTCAGTCGTGCTATCCTTCCATTCAATCAAAGAGAGCCGTGCCCTATCTATTCAGCTTGTGAAGGAAGCTTTTCCGTGCCTATCATTCAGCAAAATACAAGGAGAGTCCAGCCCATGTAACCCTAGAGAAATAAGGAGATAAAGACTGAATTTTCGCAGGAACAAGGGCAGCCATTCGATGCATTCATTGAGGAGAGATCACAGCCATGTATTGATGGACCAAGCAGCCCAAAACCGAGCAGCCTCTCCTCCCTTGGTTCCTCTATATATAGCTCGGCCTCCCTTCATAAAAGGGATCTCCATTCTCTCACAAAGCTAGCCGAATTGCTGCCCAAACACAACCAGAAAATTCAAGCCACAAAACCTTCATCCATCATCACCAAACCGTGCTCATCTTCCTCCTCTCCCAAATCGAATCCATTCTTGCCGAATCCTAGAAGGTTTCTAAAGTGTGATTCATCCATGGCTTGTAATTTTTCTTTTGGTTTTCTGAAATTTTCGATTTCATTGTATGAATTCTTGGATGTGATTTTCGGTTTTATATATGAAGAACATAAATTCAGACTTCTTTGGTTTTATGTTTTGATTGTATGAATTCATGAGATTTGTATGTTTGCTGTGTATAATGATATAGGGGCAGTAGGTTTCGAAATAATTTTAGGTTTTATTTCAATTAGTTCCTTGAACTTATACATCTAAATCAATGCTTGAGGAAGCCAAGGCCATGGTTCTCCTAGGGTTGCGATTTAATTCACCAAAGTGTTCTTCGATTGAATATGCGCTTCGTGTTTCAATTATGGATACTTATATAGGGCTGTGATAGTTCTAGGAATTTGCATGCTTAATCAAGATGAGTGACGCCATGCTTGCTTACATGTCTCCAATTCGACTTAATGTGCTTATGTGCTACTTTGTGTTTAACTAGTACGCTTCGTTATGTTGAACTCTTTTTAGCATATGTTTAGGATTGAACGCTTCGTTGATTCTAGATAAATAAGAAGTCTTAACGATTAGATGAACCGCTTCGGACTCTAATTAGAATTGGAATTGAAATGGACTTAAGAAGAATCGAAATAATTTGCTGCCTATATGTTGTTCTATGCATGTCATACATGTTTCTTGAGTAGAATTCGTGTTTTGGTTATGTGATGAATGGTTGATCAATTGTATATAAGTAATTTAGGATTTATTTTAAGTAGTAGTTTTAGAATCCAACTCAAATCCCCCAATAACATGATAAGTGTTGAGGCCCTTTTGATTCCCCGGACTGAACGATCCCTGCTTATTCTATACTAACGATGATGTTTTTCAGGGTATTTTATAGACGTTTTAACCGAACGCTCTATCACACACTTGCAAAACTCTCAAATACAATAGAAACTGGCATCAGAAGCCTTACAGAAAGATACTCAAACGAGAAATGAAAAGATACACAATTGGAATAGTAAAGATACGCAAACGATGTAAAGATACTCAGTTTGAAAGAAACACACTCCCATACTTGGAAAACTCTCAAATACAATAGAAACTCGCATCAGAAGCTTTACAGAAATATACTCAAACGAGAAATGAAAAGATACACAATTAGAATGGTAAAGATACGCAAACGATGTAAAGATACACAATTCGAATAGTAAAGATACTCAGTTTGAAAGAAACACACTCCCACACTTGTAAAACTCTCAAATTCAATAGAAACTCGCATCAGAAAGCCTTACAGAAAGATACTCAAACGAGAAATGAAAGATACACAATTGGAATGGTAAAGATACGCAAACGATGTAAAGATACACAATTGGAATAGTAAAGATACGCAAACGATGTAAAGATACTCAGTTTGAAAGAAACACACTCCCACACTTGGAAAACTCTCAAATACAATAGAAACTCGCATCAGAAGCCTTACAGAAAGATACTCAAACGAGAAATGAAAAGATACACAATTGGAATGGTAAAGATACGCAAACGATGTAAAGATACACAATTGGAATAGTAAAGATACGCAAACGATGTAAAGATACTCAGTTTGAAAGAAACACACTCCAACACTTGGAAAACTCTCAAATACAATAGAAACTCGCATCAGAAGCCTTACAGAAAGATACTCAAACGAGAAATGAAAAGATACACAATCGGAATAGTAAAGATATGCAAACGATGTAAAGATACACAATTGGAATAGTAAAGAAACGCAAACGATGTAAAGATACTCAGTTTGAAAGAAACACACTCCCACACTTGTAAAACTCTCAAATTCAATAGAAACTCGCATCAGAAAGCCTTACAGAAAGATACTCAAACGAGAAATGAAAGATACACAATTGGAATGGTAAAGATACGCAAACGATGTAAAGATACACAATTGGAATAGTAAAGATACGCAAACGATGTAAAGATACTCAATTTTAAAGAAACACACTCCCACACTTGGAAAACTCTCAAATACAATAGAAACTCGCATCAGAAGCCTTACAGAAAGATACTCAAACGAGAAATGAAAAGATACACAATTGGAATGGTAAAGATACGCAAACGATGTAAACATACACAATTGGAATAGTAAAGATACGCAAACGATGTAAAGATACTCAGTTTGAAAGAAACACACTCCCACACTTGCAAAACTCTCAAATACAATAGAAACTCGCATCAGAAGCCTTACAGAAAGATACTCAAACGAGAAATGAAAAGATACACAATTGGAATGGTAAAGATACGCAAACGATGTAAAGATACACAATTGGAATAGTAAAGATACGCAAACGATGTAAAGATACTCAGTTTGAAAGAAACACACTCCCACACTTGCAAAACTCTCAAATTCAATAGAAACTCGCATCAGAAAGCCTTACAGAAAGATACTCAAACGAGAAATGAAAAGATACACAATTGGAATAGTAAAGATACGCAAACGATGTAAAGATACTCAGATTGAAAGAAACACACTCCCACACTTGCAAAACTCTCAAATACAATAGAAACTCGCATCAGAAAGCCTTACAGAAAGATACTCAAACGAGAAATGAAAAGATACACAATTGGAATAGTAAAGATACGCAAACGATGTAAAGATACACAATTGGAATAGTAAAGATACGCAAACGATGTAAAGATACTCAATTTTAAAGAAACACACTCCCACACTTGGAAAACTCTCAAATACAATAGAAACTCGCATCAGAAGCCTTACAGAAAGATACTCAAACGAGAAATGAAAAGATACACAATTGGAATGGTAAAGATACGCAAACGATGTAAAGATACACAATTGGAATAGTAAAGATACGCAAACGATGTAAAGATACTCAGTTTGAAAGAAACACACTCCCACACTTGCAAAACTCTCAAATACAATAGAAACTCGCATCAGAAGCCTTACAGAAAGATACTCAAACGAGAAATGAAAAGATACACAATTG
Source organism: Argentina anserina (assembly GCF_933775445.1). NCBI lineage: Eukaryota > Viridiplantae > Streptophyta > Magnoliopsida > Rosales > Rosaceae > Argentina > Argentina anserina. The sequence continues at coordinate 107,521 of NW_026089442.1, forward strand.
GAATAGTAAAGATACGCAAACGATGTAAAGATACTCAGTTTGAAAGAAACACACTCCCACACTTGTAAAACTCTCAAATACAATAGAAACTCGCATTAGAAGCCTTACAGAAAGATACTCAAACGAGAAATGAAAAGATACACAATTGGAATAGTAAAGATACACAATTGGAATAGTAAAAATACGCAAACGATGTAAAGATACTCAGTTTGAAAGAAACACACTTCAACACTTGGAAAACTCTCAAATACTATAGAAACTCGCATCAGAAGCCTTACAGAAAGATACTCAAACGAGAAATGAAAAGATACACAATTGGAATAGTAAAGATACGCAAACGATGTAAAGATACACAATTGGAATAGTAAAGATACGCAAACGATGTAAAGATACTCAGTTTGAAAGAAACACACTCCCACACTTGCAAAACTCTCAAATACAATAGAAACTGGCATCAGAAGCCTTACAGAAAGATACTCAAACGAGAAATGAAAAGATACACAATTGGAATAGTAAAGATACGCAAACGATGTAAAGATACACAATTGGAATAGTAAAGATACGCAAACGATGTAAAGATACTCAGTTTGAAAGAAACACACTCCCACACTTGCAAAACTCTCAAATTCAATAGAAACTCGCATCAGAAAGCCTTACAGAAAGATACTCAAACGAGAAATGAAAAGATACACAATTGGAATAGTAAAGATACGCAAACGATGTAAAGATACTCAGATTGAAAGAAACACACTCCCACACTTGCAAAACTCTCAAATACAATAGAAACTCGCATCAGAAAGCCTTACAGAAAGATACTCAAACGAGAAATGAAAAGATACACAATTGGAATAGTAAAGATACGCAAACGATGTAAAGATACACAATTGGAATAGTAAAGATACGCAAACGATGTAAAGATACACAATTGGAATAGTAAAGATACGCAAACGATGTAAAGATACTCAGTTTGAAAGAAACACACTCCCACACTTGCAAAACTCTCAAATACAATAGAAACTGGCATCAGAAGCCTTACGGAAAGATACTCAAACGAGAAATGAAAAGATACACAATTGGAATAGTAAAGATACGCAAACGATTTAAAGATACACAATTGGAATAGTAAAGATACGTAAACGATGTAAAGATACTCAGTTTGAAAGAAACACACTCCCACACTTGCAAAACTCTAAAATTCAATAGAAACTCGCATCAGAAAGCCTTACAGAAAGATACTCAAACGAGAAATGAAAAGATACACAATTGGAATAGTAAAGATACGCAAACGATGTAAAGATACTCAGATTGAAAGAAACACACTCCCACACTTGCAAAACTCTCAAATACAATAGAAACTCGCATCAGAAAGCCTTACAGAAAGATACTCAAACGAGAAATGAAAAGATACACAATTGGAATAGTAAAGATACGCAAACGATGTAAAGATACACAATTGGAATAGTAAAGATACGCAAACGATGTAAAGATACTCAGTTTGAAAGAAACACACTCCCACACTTGCAAAATCTCAAATTCAATAGAAACTCGCATCAGAAAGCCTTACAGAAAGATACTCAAACGAGAAATGAAAAGATACATAATTGGAATACTAAAGATACGCAAACGATGTAAAGATACTCAGATTGAAAGAATCACACTCCCACACTTGCAAAACTCTCAAATACAATAGAAACTCGCATCAGAAGCCTTACAGAAAGATACTCAAACGAGAAATGAAAAGATACACAATTGGAATAGTAAAGATACGCAAACGATGTAAAGATACTCAGTTTGAAAGAAACACACTCCCACACTTGTAAAACTCTCAAATACAATAGAAACTCGCATTAGAAGCCTTACAGAAAGATACTCAAACAAGAAATGAAAAGATACACAATTGGAATAGTAAAGATACGCAAACGATGTAAAGATACACAATTGGAATAGTAAAGATACGCAAACGATGTAAAGATACTCAGTTTGAAAGAAACACACTCCCACACTTGCAAAACTCTCAAATTCAATAGAAACTCGCATCTAAAAGCCTTACAGAAAGATACTCAAACGAGAAATGAAAAGATACACAATTGGAATAGTAAAGATACGCAAACGATGTAAAGATACACAATTGGAATAGTAAAGATACGCAAACGATGTAAAGATACTCAGTTTGAAAGAAACACACTCCCACACTTGCAAAACTCTCAAATTCAATAGAAACTCGCATCTAAAAGCCTTACAGAAAGATACTCAAACGAGAAATGAAAAGATACACAATTGGAATAGTAAAGATACGCAAACGATGTAAAGATACTCAGATTGAAAGAAACACACTCCCACACTTGCAAAACTCTCAAATACAATAGAAACTCGCATCAGAAAGCCTTACAGAAAGATACTCAAACGAGAAATGAAAAGATACACAATTGGAATAGTAAAGATACGCAAACGATGTAAAGATACACAATTGGAATAGTAAAGATACGCAAACGATGTAAAGATACTCAGTTTGAAAGAAACACACTCCCACACTTGCAAAACTCTCAAATTCAATAGAAACTCGCATTTGAAAGCCTTACAGAAAGATACTCAAACGAGAAATGAAAAGATACACAATTGGAATAGTAAAGATACGCAAACGATGTAAGGATACACAATTGGAATAGTAAACATACGCAAACGATGTAAAGATACTCAGTTTGAAAGAAACACATTCCCACACTTGCAAAACTCTCAAATACAATAGAAACTGGCATCAGAAGCCTTACAGAAAGATACTCAAACGAGAAATGAAAAGATACAAAATTGGAATAGTAAAGATACGCAAACGATGTAAAGATACACAATTGGAATAGTAAAGATACGCAAACGATGTAAAGATACTCAGTTTGAAAAAAACACACTCCCACACTTGCAAAACTCTCAAATTCAATAGAAACTCGCATCTGAAAGCCTTACAGAAAGATACTCAAACGAGAAATGAAAAGATACACAATTGGAATAGTAAAGATAGCAAACGATGTAAAGATACTCAGATTGAAAGAAACACACTCCCACACTTGCAAAACTCTCAAATACAATAGAAACTCGCATCAGAAAGCCTTACAGAAAGATACTCAAACAAGAAATGAAAAGATACACAATTGGAATAGTAAAGATACGCAAACGATGTAAAGATACTCAGATTGAAAGAAACACACTCCCACACTTGCAAAACTCTCAAATACAATAGAAACTCGCATCAGAAGCCTTACAGAAAGATACTCAAACGAGAAATGAAAAGATACACAATTGGAATAGTAAAGATACGCAAACGATGTAAAGATACTCAGTTTGAAAGAAACACACTCCCACACTTGTAAAACTCTCAAATACAATAGAAACTCGCATTAGAAGCCTTACAGAAAGATACTCAAACGAGAAATGAAAAGATACACAATTGGAATAGTAAAGATGCGCAAACGATGTAAAGATACACAATTGGAATAGTAAAGATACGCAAACGATGTAAAGATACTCAGTTTGAAAGAAACACACTCCCACACTTGCAAAACTCTCAAATTCAATAGAAACTCGCATCAGAAAGCCTTACAGAAAGATACTCAAACGAGAAATGAAAAGATACACAATTGGAATAGTAAAGATACGCAAATGATGTAAAGATACTCAGATTGAAAGAAACACACTCCCACACTTGCAAAACTCTCAAATACAATAGAAACTCGCATCAGAAAGCCTTACAGAAAGATACTCAAACGAGAAATGAAAAGATACACAATTGGAATAGTAAAGATACGCAAACGATGTAAAGATACACAATTGGAATAGTAAAGATACGCAAACGATGTAAAGATACTCAGTTTGAAAGAAACACACTCCCACACTTGCAAAATCTCAAATTCAATAGAAACTCGCATCAGAAAGCCTTACAGAAAGATACTCAAACGAGAAATGAAAAGATACACAATTGGAATAGTAAAGATACGCAAACGATGTAAAGATACTCAGATTGAAAGAATCACACTCCCACACTTGCAAAACTCTCAAATACAATAGAAACTCGCATCAGAAGCCTTACAGAAAGATACTCAAACGAGAAATGAAAAGATACACAATTGGAATAGTAAAGATACGCAAACGATGTAAAGATACTCAGTTTGAAAGAAACACACTCCCACACTTGTAAAACTCTCAAATACAATAGAAACTCGCATTAGAAGCCTTACAGAAAGATACTCAAACGAGAAATGAAAAGATACACAATTGGAATAGTAAAGATACACAATTGGAATAGTAAAAATACGCAAACGATGTAAAGATACTCAGTTTGAAAGAAACACACTTCAACACTTGGAAAACTCTCAAATACTATAGAAACTCGCATCAGAAGCCTTACAGAAAGATATTCAAACGAGAAATGAAAAGATACACAATTGGAATAGTAAAGATACGCAAACGATGTAAAGATACACAATTGGAATAGTAAAGATACGCAAACGATGTAAAGATACTCAGTTTGAAAGAAACACACTCCCACACTTGCAAAACTCTCAAATTCAATAGAAACTCGCATCAGAAAGCCTTACAGAAAGATACTCAAACGAGAAATGAAAAGATACACAATTGGAATAGTAAAGATACGCAAACGATGTAAAGATACACAATTGGAATAGTAAAGATACGCAAACGATGTAAAGATACTCAGTTTGAAAGAAACACACTCCCACACTTGCAAAACTCTCAAATTCAATAGAAACTCGCATCTGAAAGCCTTACAGAAAGATACTCAAACGAGAAATGAAAAGATACACAATTGGAATAGTAAAGATACGCAAACGATGTAAAGATACTCAGATTGAAAGAAACACACTCCCACACTTGCAAAACTCTCAAATACAATAGAAACTCGCATCAGAAAGCCTTACAGAAAGATACTCAAACGAGAAATGAAAAGATACACAATTGGAATAGTAAAGATACGCAACCGATGTAAAGATACTCAGATTGAAAGAAACACACTCCCACACTTGCAAAACTCTCAAATACAATAGAAACTCGCATCAGAAGCCTTACAGAAAGATACTCAAACTAGAAATGAAAAGATACAAAATTGGAATAGTAAAGATACGCAAACGATGTAAAGATACTCAGTTTGAAAGAAACACACTCCCACACTTGTAAAACTCTCAAATACAATAGAAACTCGCATTATAAGCCTTACAGAAAGATACTCAAACGAGAAATGAAAAGATACACAATTGGAATAGTAAAGATACGCAAACGATGTAAAGATACACAATTGGAATAGTAAAGATACGCAAACGATGTAAAGATACACAATTGGAATTGTAAAGATACGCAAACGATGTAAAGATACTCAGTTTGAAAGAAACACACTCCCACACTTGCAATACTCTCAAATTCAATAGAAACTCGCATCAGAAAGCCTTACAGAAAGATACTCAAACGAGAAATGAAAAGATACACAATTGGAATAGTAAAGATACGCAAATGATGTAAAGATACTCAGATTGAAAGAAACACACTCCCACACTTGCAAAACTCTCAAATACAATAGAAACTCGCATCAGAAAGCCTTACAGAAAGATACTCAAACGAGAAATGAAAAGATACACAATTGGAATAGTAAAGATACGCAAACGATGTAAAGATACACAATTGGAATAGTAAAGATACGCAAACGATGTAAAGATACTCAGTTTGAAAGAAACACACTCCCACACTTGCAAAATCTCAAATTCAATAGAAACTCGCATCAGAAAGCCTTACAGAAAGATACTCAAACGAGAAATGAAAAGATACACAATTGGAATAGTAAAGATACGCAAACGATGTAAAGATACTCAGATTGAAAGAATCACACTCCCACACTTGCAAAACTCTCAAATACAATAGAAACTCGCATCAGAAGCCTTACAGAAAGATACTCAAACGAGAAATGAAAAGATACACAATTGGAATAGTAAAGATACGCAAACGATGTAAAGATACTCAGTTTGAAAGAAACACACTCCCACACTTGTAAAACTCTCAAATACAATAGAAACTCGCATTAGAAGCCTTACAGAAAGATACTCAAACGAGAAATGAAAAGATACACAATTGGAATAGTAAAGATACACAATTGGAATAGTAAAAATACGCAAACGATGTAAAGATACTCAGTTTGAAAGAAACACACTTCAACACTTGGAAAACTCTCAAATACTATAGAAACTCGCATCAGAAGCCTTACAGAAAGATATTCAAACGAGAAATGAAAAGATACACAATTGGAATAGTAAAGATACGCAAACGATGTAAAGATACACAATTGGAATAGTAAAGATACGCAAACGATGTAAAGATACTCAGTTTGAAAGAAACACACTCCCACACTTGCAAAACTCTCAAATTCAATAGAAACTCGCATCAGAAAGCCTTACAGAAAGATACTCAAACGAGAAATGAAAAGATACACAATTGGAATAGTAAAGATACGCAAACGATGTAAAGATACACAATTGGAATAGTAAAGATACGCAAACGATGTAAAGATACTCAGTTTGAAAGAAACACACTCCCACACTTGCAAAACTCTCAAATTCAATAGAAACTCGCATCTGAAAGCCTTACAGAAAGATACTCAAACGAGAAATGAAAAGATACACAATTGGAATAGTAAAGATACGCAAACGATGTAAAGATACTCAGATTGAAAGAAACACACTCCCACACTTGCAAAACTCTCAAATACAATAGAAACTCGCATCAGAAAGCCTTACAGAAAGATACTCAAACGAGAAATGAAAAGATACACAATTGGAATAGTAAAGATACGCAACCGATGTAAAGATACTCAGATTGAAAGAAACACACTCCCACACTTGCAAAACTCTCAAATACAATAGAAACTCGCATCAGAAGCCTTACAGAAAGATACTCAAACTAGAAATGAAAAGATACAAAATTGGAATAGTAAAGATACGCAAACGATGTAAAGATACTCAGTTTGAAAGAAACACACTCCCACACTTGTAAAACTCTCAAATACAATAGAAACTCGCATTATAAGCCTTACAGAAAGATACTCAAACGAGAAATGAAAAGATACACAATTGGAATAGTAAAGATACGCAAACGATGTAAAGATACACAATTGGAATAGTAAAGATACGCAAACGATGTAAAGATACACAATTGGAATTGTAAAGATACGCAAACGATGTAAAGATACTCAGTTTGAAAGAAACACACTCCCACACTTGCAATACTCTCAAATTCAATAGAAACTCGCATCAGAAAGCCTTACAGAAAGATACTCAAACGAGAAATGAAAAGATACACAATTGGAATAGTAAAGATACGCAAACGATGTAAAGATACACAATTGGAATAGTAAAGATACGCAAACGATGTAAAGATACTCAGTTTGAAAGAAACACACTCCAACACTTGGAAAACTCTCAAATACTATAGAAAGTCGCATCAGAAGCCTTACAGAAAGATACTCAAATGAGAAATGAAAAGATACACAATTGGAATAGTAAAGATACGCAAACGATGTAAAGATACACAATTGGAATAGTAAAGATACGCAAACGATGTAAAGATACTCAATTTGAAAGAAACACACTCCCACACTTGCAAAACTCTCAAATTCAATAGAAACTCGCATCTGAAAGCCTTACAGAAAGATACTCAAACGAGAAATGAAAAGATACACAATTGGAATAGTAAAGATACGCAAACGATGTAAAGATACTCAGTTTGAAAGAAACACACTCCCACACTTGTAAAACTCTCAAATACAATAGAAACTCGCATTAGAAGCCTGACAGAAAGATACTCAAACGAGAAATGAAAAGATACACAATTGGAATAGTAAAGATACGCAAACGATGTAAAGATACACAATTGGAATAGTAAAGATACGCAAACGATGTAAAGATACTCAGTTTGAAAGAAACACACTCCCACACTTGCAAAACTCTCAAATACAATAGAAAGTCGCATCAGAAGCCTTACAAAAAGATACTCAAACGAGAAATGAAAAGATACACAATTGGAATAGTAAAGATACGCAAACGATGTAAAGATACACAATTAGAATAGTAAAGATACGCAAACGATGTAAAGATACTCAGTTTGAAAGAAACACACTCCCACACTTGCAAAACTCTCAGATTCAATAGAAACACGCATCAGAAAGCCTAACAGAAAGATACTCAAACGAGAAATGAAAAGATACACAATTGGAATAGTAAATAGACGCAAACGATGTAAAGATACTCAGTTTGAAAGAAACACACTCCCACACTTGGAAAACTCTCAAATACAATAGAAACTCGCATCAGAAGCCTTACAGAAAGATACTCAAACGAGAAATGAAAAGATACACAATTGGAATGGTAAAGATACGCAAACGATGTAAAGATACACAATTCAAATAGTAAAGATACGCAAACGATGTAAAGATACTCAGATTGAAAGAATCACACTCCCACACTTGCAAAACTCTCAAATACAATAGAAACACGCATCAGAAAGCCTAACAGAAAGATACTCAAACGAGAAATGAAAAGATACACAATTGGAATAGTAAAGATACGCAAACGATGTAAAGATACTCAGATTGAAAGAATCACACTCCCACACTTGCAAAACTCTCAAATACAATAGAAACTCGCATCAGAAGCCTTACAGAAAGATACTCAAACGAGAAATGAAAAGATACACAATTGGAATAGTAAAGATACGCAAACGATGTAAAGATACTCAGTTTGAAAGAAACACACTCCCACACTTGTAAAACTCTCAAATACAATAGAAACTCGCATTAGAAGCCTTACAGAAAGATACTCAAACGAGAAATGAAAAGATACACAATTGGAATAGTAAAGATACACAATTGGAATAGTAAAAATACGCAAACGATGTAAAGATACTCAGTTTGAAAGAAACACACTTCAACACTTGGAAAACTCTCAAATACTATAGAAACTCGCATCAGAAGCCTTACAGAAAGATATTCAAACGAGAAATGAAAAGATACACAATTGGAATAGTAAAGATACGCAAACGATGTAAAGATACACAATTGGAATAGTAAAGATACGCAAACGATGTAAAGATACTCAGTTTGAAAGAAACACACTCCCACACTTGCAAAACTCTCAAATTCAATAGAAACTCGCATCAGAAAGCCTTACAGAAAGATACTCAAACGAGAAATGAAAAGATACACAATTGGAATAGTAAAGATACGCAAACGATGTAAAGATACACAATTGGAATAGTAAAGATACGCAAACGATGTAAAGATACTCAGTTTGAAAGAAACACACTCCCACACTTGCAAAACTCTCAAATTCAATAGAAACTCGCATCTGAAAGCCTTACAGAAAGATACTCAAACGAGAAATGAAAAGATACACAATTGGAATAGTAAAGATACGCAAACGATGTAAAGATACTCAGTTTGAAAGAAACACACTCCCACACCTGCAAAACTCTCAAATACAATAGAAACTCGCATCAGAAGCCTTACAGAAAGATACTCAAACGAGAAATGAAAAGATACACAATTGGAATAGTAAAGATACGCAAACGATGTAAAGATACTCAGTTTGAAAGAAACACACTCCCACACTTGCAAAACTCTCAAATACAATAGAAACTCGCATCAGAAAGCCTTACAGAAAGATACTCAAACGAGAAATGAAAAGATACTCAATTGGAATAGTAAAGATACGCAAACGATGTAAAGATACACAATTGGAATAGTAAAGATACGCAAACGATGTAAAGATACTCAGTTTGAAAGAAACACACTCCAACACTTGGAAAACTCTCAAATACTATAGAAACTCGCATCAGAAGCCTTACAGAAAGATACTCAAACGAGAAATGAAAAGATACACAATTGGAATAGTAAAGATACGCAAACGATGTAAAGATACACAATTGGAATAGTAAAGATACGCAAACGATGTAAAGATACACAATTGGAATAGTAAAGATACGCAAACGATGTAAAGATACTCAGTTTGAAAGAAACACACTCCCACACCTGCAAAACTCTCAAATACAATAGAAACTCGCATCAGAAGCCTTACAGAAAGATACTCAAACGAGAAATGAAAAGATACACAATTGGAATAGTAAAGATACGCAAACGATGTAAAGATACACAATTGGAATAGTAAAGATACGCAAACGATGTAAAGATACTCAGTTTGAAAGAAAACACTCCAACACTTGGAAAACTCTCAAATACTATAGAAAGTCGCATCAGAAGCCTTACAGAAAGATACTCAAACGAGAAATGAAAAGATACACAATTGGAATAGTAAAGATACGCAAACGATGTAAAGATACACAATTGGAATAGTAAAGATACGCAAACGATGTAAAGATACTCAGATTGAAAGAAACACACTCCCACACTTGCAAAACTCTCAAATACAATAGAAACTCGCATCAGAAAGCCTTACAGAAAGATACTCAAACGAGAAATGAAAAGATACACAATTGGAATAGTAAAGATACGCAAACGATGTAAAGATACACAATTGGAATAGTAAAGATACGCAAACGATGTAAAGATACTCAGTTTGAAAGAAAACACTCCAACACTTGGAAAACTCTCAAATACTATAGAAAGTCGGATCAGAAGCCTTACAGAAAGATACTCAAACGAGAAATGAAAAGATACACAATTGGAATAGTAAAGATACGCAAACGATGTAAAGATACTCAGATTGAAAGAAACACACTCCCACACTTGCAAAACTCTCAAATACAATAGAAAGTCGCATCAGAAGCCTTACAAAAAGATACTCAAACGAGAAATGAAAAGATACACAATTGGAATAGTAAAGATACGCAAACGATGTAAAGATACACAATTAGAATAGTAAAGATACGCAAACGATGTAAAGATACTCAGTTTGAAAGAAACACACTCCCACACTTGCAAAACTCTCAGATTCAATAGAAACACGCATCAGAAAGCCTAACAGAAAGATACTCAAACGAGAAATGAAAAGATACACAATTGGAATCGTAAAGATACGCAAACGATGTAAAGATACTCAGTTTGAAAGAAACACACTCCCACATTTGCAAAACTCTCAAATACAATAGAAACTCGCATCAGAAGCCTTACAGAAAGATACTGAAACGAGAAATGAAAAGATACACAATTGGAATAGTAAAGATACGCAAACGATGTAAAGATACACAATTGGAATAGTAAAGATACGCAAACGATGTAAAGATACTCAGTTTGAAAGAAAACACTCCAACACTTGGAAAACTCTCAAATACTATAGAAAGTCGCATCAGAAGCCTTACAGAAAGATACTCAAACGAGAAATGAAAAGATACACAATTGGAATAGTAAAGATACGCAAACGATGTAAAGATACACAATTGGAATAGTAAAGATACGCAAACGATGGAAAGATACTCAGTTTGAAAGAAACACACTCCCACACTTGCAAAACTCTCAAATACAATAGAAACTGGCATCAGAAGCCTTACAGAAAGATACTCAAACGAGAAATGAAAAGATACACAATTGGAATAGTAAAGATACGCAAACGATGTAAAGATACACAATTGGAATAGTAAAGATACGCAAACGATGTAAAGATACTCAGTTTGAAAGAAACACACTCCCACACTTGCAAAACTCTCAAATTCAATAGAAACTCGCATCTGAAAGCCTTACAGAAAGATACTCAAACAGGAAATGAAAAGATACACAATTGGAATAGTAAAGATACGCAAACGATGTAAAGATACTCAGATTGAAAGAAACACACTCCCACACTTGCAAAACTTCAAATACAATAGAAACTCGCATCAGAAAGCCTTACAGAAAGATACTCAAACGAGAAATGAAAAGATACACAATTGGAATAGTAAAGATACGCAAACGATGTAAAGATACTCAGATTGAAAGAAACACACTCCCACACTTGCAAAACTCTCAAATACAATAGAAACTCGCATCAGAAGCCTTACAGAAAGATACTCAAACGAGAAATGAAAAGATACACAATTGGAATAGTAAAGATACGCAAACGATGTAAAGATACTCAGTTTGAAAGAAACACACTCCCACACTTGTAAAACTCTCAAATACAATAGAAACTCGCATTAGAAGCCTTACAGAAAGATACTCAAACTAGAAATGAAAAGATACACAATTGGAATAGTAAAGATACGCAAACGATGTAAAGATACACAATTGGAATTGTAAAGATACGCAAACGATGTAAAGATACTCAGTTTGAAAGAAACACACTCCCACACTTGCAAAACTCTCAAATTCAATAGAAACTCGCATCAGAAAGCCTTACAGAAAGATACTCAAACGAGAAATGAAAAGATACACAATTGGAATAGTAAAGATACGCAAACGATGTAAAAATACACAATTGGAATAGTAAAGATACGCAAACGATGTAAAGATACTCAGTTTGAAAGAAACACACTCCAACACTTGGAAAACTCTCAAATACTATAGAAACTCGCATCAGAAGCCTTACAGAAAGATACTCAAACGAGAAATGAAAAGATACACAATTGGAATAGTAAAGATACGCAAACGATGTAAAGATACACAATTGGAATAGTAAAGATACGCAAACGATGTAAAGATACACAATTGGAATAGTAAAGATACGCAAACGATGTAAAGATACTCAGTTTGAAAGAAACACACTCCCACACCTGCAAAACTCTCAAATACAATAGAAACTCGCATCAGAAGCCTTACAGAAAGATACTCAAACGAGAAATGAAAAGATACACAATTGGAATAGTAAAGATACGCAAACGATGTAAAGATACACAATTGGAATAGTAAAGATACGCAAACGATGTAAAGATACTCAGTTTGAAAGAAAACACTCCAACACTTGGAAAACTCTCAAATACTATAGAAAGTCGCATCAGAAGCCTTACAGAAAGATACTCAAACGAGAAATGAAAAGATACACAATTGGAATAGTAAAGATACGCAAACGATGTAAAGATACACAATTGGAATAGTAAAGATACGCAAACGATGTAAAGATACTCAGATTGAAAGAAACACACTCCCACACTTGCAAAACTCTCAAATACAATAGAAACTCGCATCAGAAAGCCTTACAGAAAGATACTCAAACGAGAAATGAAAAGATACACAATTGGAATCGTAAAGATACGCAAACGATGTAAAGATACTCAGTTTGAAAGAAACACACTCCCACATTTGCAAAACTCTCAAATACAATAGAAACTCGCATCAGAAGCCTTACAGAAAGATACTGAAACAAGAAATGAAAAGATACACAATTGGAATAGTAAAGATACGCAAACGATGTAAAGATACTCAGTTTGAAAGAAACACACTCCAACACTTGGAAAACTCTCAAATACTATAGAAACTCGCATCAGAAGCCTTACAGAAAGATACTCAAACGAGAAATGAAAAGATACACAATTGGAATAGTATAGATACGCAAACGATGTAAAGATACTCAGTTTGAAAGAAACACACTCCCACACTTGCAAAACTCTCAAATTCAATAGAAACTCGCATCAGAAAGCCTTACAGAAAGATACTCAAACTAGAAATGAAAAGATACACAATTGGAATAGTAAAGATACGCAAACGATGTAAAGATACTCAGTTTGAAAGAAACACACTCCCACACTTGCCAAACTCTCAAATACAATAGAAACTGGGATCAGAAGCCTTACAGAAAGATACTCAAACGAGAAATGAAAAGATACACAATTGGAATAGTAAAGATACGCAAACGATGTAAAGATACACAATTGGAATAGTAAAGATACGCAAACGATGTAAAGATACTCAGATTGAAAGAAACACACTCCCACACTTGCAAAACTTCAAATACAATAGAAACTCGCATCAGAAAGCCTTACAGAAAGATACTCAAACGAGAAATGAAAAGATACACAATTGGAATGGTAAAGATACGCAAACGATGTAAAGATACTCAGTTTGAAAGAAACACACTCCCACACTTGCAAAACTCTCAAATTCAATAGAAACTCGCATCAGAAAGCCTTACAGAAAGATACTCAAACGAGAAATGAAAAGATACACAATTGGAATAGTAAAGATACGCAAACGATGTAAAGATACACAATTGGAATAGTAAAGATACGCAAACGATGTAAAGATACTCAGTTTGAAAGAAACACACTCCCACACTTGCAAAACTCTCAAATACAATAGAAACTGGCATCAGAAGCCTTACAGAAAGATACTCAAATGAGAAATGAAAAGATACACAATTGGAATAGTAAAGATACGCAAACGATGTAAAGATACTCAGTTTGAAAGAAACACACTCCCACACTTGCAAAACTCTCAAATACAATAGAAACTGGCATCAGAAGCCTTACGGAAAGATACTCAAACGAGAAATGAAAAGATACACAATTGGAATAGTAAAGATACGCAAACGATTTAAAGATACACAATTGGAATAGTAAAGATACGTAAACGATGTAAAGATACTCAGTTTGAAAGAAACACACTCCCACACTTGCAAAACTCTAAAATTCAATAGAAACTCGCATCAGAAAGCCTTACAGAAAGATACTCAAACGAGAAATGAAAAGATACACAATTGGAATAGTAAAGATACGCAAACGATGTAAAGATACTCAGATTGAAAGAAACACACTCCCACACTTGCAAAACTCCCAAATTCAATAGAAACTCGCATCAGAAAGCCTTACAGAAAGATACTCAAACGAGAAATGAAAAGATACACAATTGGAATAGTAAAGATACGCAAACGATGTAAAGATACTCAGTTTGAAAGAAACACACTCCCACACTTGGAAAACTCTCAAATACAATAGAAACTCGCATCAGAAGCCTTACAGAAAGATACTCAAACGAGAAATGAAAAGATACACAATTGGAATGGTAAAGATACGCAAACGATGTAAAGATACACAATTCGAATAGTAAAGATACGCAAACGATGTAAAGATACTCAGTTTGAAAGAAACACACTCCCACACCTGCAAAACTCTCAAATACAATAGAAACTCGCATCAGAAGCCTTACAGAAAGATACTCAAACGAGAAATGAAAAGATACACAATTGGAATAGTAAAGATACGCAAACGATGTAAATATACTCATATTGAAAGAAACACACTCCCACACTTGCAAAACTCTCAGATTCAATAGAAACTCGCATCAGAAAGCCTTACAGAAAGATACTCAAACGAGAAATGAAAAGATACACAATTGGAATCGTAAAGATACGCAAACGATGTAAAGATACTCAGTTTGAATGAAACAGACTCCCACACTTGCAAAACTCTCAAATACAATAGAAACTCGCATCAGAAGCCTTACAGAAAGATACTCAAACGAGAAATGAAAAGATACACAATTGGAATAGTAAAGATACGCAAACGATGTAAAGATACACAATTGGAATAGTAAAGATACGCAAACGATGTAAAGATACTCAGTTTGAAAGAAACACACTCCCACACTTGCAAAATTCTCAAATTCAATAGAAACTCGCATCAGAAAACCTTACAGAAAGATACTCAAACGAGAAATGAAAAGATACACAATTGGAATAGTAAAGATACGCAAACGATGTAAAGATACTCAGTTTGAAAGAAACACACTCCCACACTTGCAAAACTCTCAAATTCAATAGAAACTCGTATCAGAAAGCCTTACAGAAAGATACTCAAACGAGAAATGAAAAGATACTCAATTGGAATTGTAAAGATACGCAAATGATGTAAAGATACACAATTGGAATAGTAAAGATACGCAAACGATGTAAAGATACTCAGTTTGAAAGAAACACACTCCCACACTTGCAAAACTCTCAAATACAATAGAAACTCGCATAAGAAGCCTTACAGAAAGATACTCAAACGAGAAATGAAAAGATACACAATTGGAATAGTAAAGATACGCAAACGATGTAAAGATACACAATTGGAATAGTAAAGATACGCAAACGATGTAAAGATACACAATTGGAATAGTAAAGATACGCAAACGATGTAAAGATACTCAGTTTGAAAGAAACACACTCCCACACTTGTAAAACTCTCAGATACAATAGAAACTCGCATTAGAAGCCTTACAGAAAGATACTCAAACGAGAAATGAAAAGATACACAATTGGAATAGTAAAGATACGCAAACGATGTAAAGATACACAATTGGAATAGTAAAGATACGCAAACGATGTAAAGATACTCAGTTTGAAAGAAACACACTCCCACACTTGCAAAACTCTCAAATACAATAGAAACTCGCATCCGAATCCTTACAAAAAGATACTCAAACGAGAAATGAAAAGATACACAATTGGAATAGTAAAGATACGCAAACGATGTAAAGATACACAATTGGAATAGTAAAGATACGCAAACGATGTAAAGATACTCAGTTTGAAAGAAACACACTCCCACACTTGCAAAACTCTCAAATACAATAGAAACTGGCATCAGAAGCCTTACGGAAAGATACTCAAACGAGAAATGAAAAGATACACAATTGGAATAGTAAAGATACGCAAACGATTTAAAGATACACAATTGGAATAGTAAAGATACGTAAACGATGTAAAGATACTCAGTTTGAAAGAAACACACTCCCACACTTGCAAAACTCTAAAATTCAATAGAAACTCGCATCAGAAGCCTTACAGAAAGATACTCAAACGAGAAATGAAAAGATACACAATTGGAATAGTAAAGATACGCAAACGATGTAAAGATACTCAGTTTGAAAGAAACACACTCCCACACTTGCAAAACTCTCAAATTCAATAGAAACTCGTATCAGAAAGCCTTACAGAAAGATACTCAAACGAGAAATGAAAAGATACTCAATTGGAATTGTAAAGATACGCAAATGATGTAAAGATACACAATTGGAATAGTAAAGATACGCAAACGATGTAAAGATACTCAGTTTGAAAGAAACACACTCCCACACTTGCAAAACTCTCAAATACAATAGAAACTCGCATAAGAAGCCTTACAGAAAGATACTCAAACGAGAAATGAAAAGATACACAATTGGAATAGTAAAGATACGCAAACGATGTAAAGATACACAATTGGAATAGTAAAGATACGCAAACGATGTAAAGATACACAATTGGAATAGTAAAGATACGCAAACGATGTAAAGATACTCAGTTTGAAAGAAACACACTCCCACACTTGTAAAACTCTCAGATACAATAGAAACTCGCATTAGAAGCCTTACAGAAAGATACTCAAACGAGAAATGAAAAGATACACAATTGGAATAGTAAAGATACGCAAACGATGTAAAGATACACAATTGGAATAGTAAAGATACGCAAACGATGTAAAGATACTCAGTTTGAAAGAAACACACTCCCACACTTGCAAAACTCTCAAATACAATAGAAACTCGCATCCGAATCCTTACAAAAAGATACTCAAACGAGAAATGAAAAGATACACAATTGGAATAGTAAAGATACGCAAACGATGTAAAGATACACAATTGGAATAGTAAAGATACGCAAACGATGTAAAGATACTCAGTTTGAAAGAAACACACTCCCACACTTGCAAAACTCTCAAATACAATAGAAACTGGCATCAGAAGCCTTACGGAAAGATACTCAAACGAGAAATGAAAAGATACACAATTGGAATAGTAAAGATACGCAAACGATATACAGATACACAATTGGAATAGTAAAGATACGTAAACGATGTAAAGATACTCAGTTTGAAAGAAACACACTCCCACACTTGCAAAACTCTAAAATTCAATAGAAACTCGCATCAGAAGCCTTACAGAAAGATACTCAAACGAGAAATGAAAAGATACACAATTGGAATGGTAAAGATACGCAAACGATGTAAAGATACACAATTCGAATAGTAAAGATACGCAAACGATGTAAAGATACTCAGTTTGAAAGAAACACACTCCCACACCTGCAAAACTCTCAAATACAATAGAAACTCGCATCAGAAGCCTTACAGAAAGATACTCAAACGAGAAATGAAAAGATACACAATTGGAATAGTAAAGATACGCAAACGATGTAAATATACTCATATTGAAAGAAACACACTCCCACACTTGCAAAACTCTCAGATTCAATAGAAACTCGCATCAGAAAGCCTTACAGAAAGATACTCAAACGAGAAATGAAAAGATACACAATTGGAATCGTAAAGATACGCAAACGATGTAAATATACTCATATTGAAAGAAACACACTCCCACACTTGCAAAACTCTCAGATTCAATAGAAACTCGCATCAGAAAGCCTTACAGAAAGATACTCAAACGAGAAATGAAAAGATACACAATTGGAATCGTAAAGATACGCAAACGATGTAAAGATACTCAGTTTGAATGAAACAGACTCCCACACTTGCAAAACTCTCAAATACAATAGAAACTCGCATCAGAAGCCTTACAGAAAGATACTCAAACGAGAAATGAAAAGATACACAATTGGAATAGTAAAGATACGCAAACGATGTAAAGATACACAATTGGAATAGTAAAGATACGCAAACGATGTAAAGATACTCAGTTTGAAAGAAACACACTCCCACACTTGCAAAATTCTCAAATTCAATAGAAACTCGCATCAGAAAACCTTACAGAAAGATACTCAAACGAGAAATGAAAAGATACACAATTGGAATAGTAAAGATACGCAAACGATGTAAAGATACTCAGTTTGAAAGAAACACACTCCCACACTTGCAAAACTCTCAAATTCAATAGAAACTCGTATCAGAAAGCCTTACAGAAAGATACTCAAACGAGAAATGAAAAGATACTCAATTGGAATTGTAAAGATACGCAAATGATGTAAAGATACACAATTGGAATAGTAAAGATACGCAAACGATGTAAAGATACTCAGTTTGAAAGAAACACACTCCCACACTTGCAAAACTCTCAAATACAATAGAAACTCGCATAAGAAGCCTTACAGAAAGATACTCAAACGAGAAATGAAAAGATACACAATTGGAATAGTAAAGATACGCAAACGATGTAAAGATACACAATTGGAATAGTAAAGATACGCAAACGATGTAAAGATACACAATTGGAATAGTAAAGATACGCAAACGATGTAAAGATACTCAGTTTGAAAGAAACACACTCCTACACTTGTAAAACTCTCAGATACAATAGAAACTCGCATTAGAAGCCTTACAGAAAGATACTCAAACGAGAAATGAAAAGATACACAATTGGAATAGTAAAGATACGCAAACGATGTAAAGATACACAATTGGAATAGTAAAGATACGCAAACGATGTAAAGATACTCAGTTTGAAAGAAACACACTCCCACACTTGCAAAACTCTCAAATACAATAGAAACTCGCATCCGAATCCTTACAAAAAGATACTCAAACGAGAAATGAAAAGATACACAATTGGAATAGTAAAGATACGCAAACGATGTAAAGATACACAATTGGAATAGTAAAGATACGCAAACGATGTAAAGATACTCAGTTTGAAAGAAACACACTCCCACACTTGCAAAACTCTCAAATACAATAGAAACTGGCATCAGAAGCCTTACGGAAAGATACTCAAACGAGAAATGAAAAGATACACAATTGGAATAGTAAAGATACGCAAACGATATAAAGATACACAATTGGAATAGTAAAGATACGTAAACGATGTAAAGATACTCAGTTTGAAAGAAACACACTCCCACACTTGCAAAACTCTAAAATTCAATAGAAACTCGCATCAGAAGCCTTACAGAAAGATACTCAAACGAGAAATGAAAAGATACACAATTGGAATAGTAAAGATACGCAAACGATGTAAAGATACTCAGTTTGAAAGAAACACACTCCCACACTTGCAAAACTCTCAAATTCAATAGAAACTCGCATCAGAAAGCCTTACAGAAAGATACTCAAACGAGAAATGAAAAGATACACAATTGGAATCGTAAAGATACGCAAACGATGTAAATATACTCAGATTGAAAGAAACATACTCCCACACTTGCAAAACTCTCAAATTCAATAGAAACTCGCATCAGAAAGCCTTACAGAAAGATACTCAAACTAGAAATGAAAAGATACACAATTGGAATAGTAAAGATACGCAAACGATGTAAAGATACTCAGTTTGAAAGAAACACACTCCCACACTTGGAAAACTCTCAAATACAATAGAAACTCGCATCAGAAGCCTTTCAGAAAGATACCCAAACGAGAAATGAAAAGATACACAATTGGAATGGTAAAGATACGCAAACAATGTAAAGATACACAATTCGAATAGTAAAGATACGCAAACGATGTAAAGATACTCAGTTTGAAAGAAACACACTCCAACACTTGGAAAACTCTCAAATACAATAGAAACTGGCATCAGAAAGCCTTACAAAAAGATACTCAAACGAGAAATGAAAAGATACACAATTGGAATGGTAAAGATACGCAAACGATGTAAAGATACACAATTGGAATAGTAAAGATACGCAAACGATGTAAAGATACTCAGATTGAAAGAAACACACTCCCACACTTGCAAAACTCTCAAATTCAATAGAAACTCGCATCAGAAAGCCTTACAGAAAGATACTCAAACGAGAAATGAAAAGATACACAATTGGAATAGTAAAGATACGCAAACGATGTAAAGATACTCAGTTTGAAAGAAACACACTCCCACACTTGCAAAACTCTCAAATTCAATAGAAACTCGCATCAGAAAGCCTTACAGAAAGATACTCAAACGAGAAATGAAAAGATACACAATTGGAATAGTAAAGATACGCAAACGATGTAAAGATACACAATTGGAATAGTAAAGATACGCAAACGATGTAAAGATACACAATTGGAATAGTAAAGATACGCAAACGATGTAAAGATACTCAGTTTGAAAGAAACACACTCCCACACTTGCAAAACTCTCAAATACAATAGAAACTCGCATCAGAAGCCTTACAAAAAGATACTCAAACGAGAAATGAAAAGATACACAATTGGAATAGTAAAGATACGCAAACGATGTAAAGATACACAATTGGAATAGTAAAGATACGCAAACGATGTAAAGATACTCAGTTTGAAAGAAACACACTCCCACACTTGCAAAACTCTCAAATACAATAGAAACTGGCATCAGAAGCTTTACAGAAAGATACTCAAACGAGAAATGAAAAGATACACAATTGGAATAGTAAAGATACGCAAACGATGTAAAGATACACAATTGGAATAGTAAAGATACGCAAACGATGTAAAGATACTCAGTTTGAAAGAAACACAGTCCCACACTTGCAAAACTCTCAAATTCAATAGAAACTCGCATCAGAAAGCCTTACAGAAAGATACTCAAACAAGAAATGAAAAGAAACACAATTGGAATAGTAAAGATACGCAAACGATGTAAAGATACTCAGATTGAAAGAAACACACTCCCACACTTGCAAAACTCTCAAATTCAATAGAAACTCGCATCAGAAAGCCTTACAGAAAGATACTCAAACGAGAAATGAAAGATACACAATTGGAATAGTAAAGATACGCAAACGATGTAAAGATACACAATTGGAATAGTAAAGATACGCAAACGATGTAAAGATACTCAGTTTGAAAGAAACACACTCCCACACTTGCAAAACTCTCAAATACAATAGAAACTGGCATCAGAAGCCTTACGGAAAGATACTCAAACGAGAAATGAAAAGATACACAATTGGAATAGTAAAGATACGCAAACGATTTAAAGATACACAATTTTAATAGTAAAGATACGCAAACGATGTAAATATACACAATTGGAATAGTAAAGATACGCAAACGATTTAAAGATACACAATTGGAATAGTAAAGATACGTAAACGATGTAAAGATACTCAGTTTGAAAGAAACACACTCCCACACTTGCAAAACTCTCAAATACAATAGAAACTCGCATCAGAAGCCTTACAGAAAGATACTCAAACGAGAAATGAAAAGATACACAATTGGAATAGTAAAGATACGCAAACGATGTAAAGATACACAATTGGAATAGTAAAGATACGCAAACGATGTAAAGATACACAATTGGAATAGTAAAGATACGCAAACGATGTAAAGATACTCAGTTTGAAAGAAACACACTCCCACACTTGTAAAACTCTCAGATACAATAGAAACTCGCATTAGAAGCCTTACAGAAAGATACTCAAACGAGAAATGAAAAGATACACAATTGGAATAGTAAAGATACGCAAACGATGTAAAGATACACAATTGGAATAGTAAAGATACGCAAACGATGTAAAGATACTCAGTTTGAAAGAAACACACTCCCACACTTGCAAAACTCTCAAATACAATAGAAACTCGCATCAGAAGCCTTACAAAAAGATACTCAAACGAGAAATGAAAAGATACACAATTGGAATAGTAAAGATACGCAAACGATGTAAAGATACTCAGATTGAAAGAAACACACTCCCACACTTGCAAAACTCTCAAATTCAATAGAAACTCGCATCAGAAAGCCTTACAGAAAGATACTCAAACGAGAAATGAAAAGATACACAATTGGAATAGTAAAGATACGCAAACGATGTAAAGATACACAATTGGAATAGTAAAGATACGCAAACGATGTAAAGATACTCAGTTTGAAAGAAACACACTCCCACACTTGCAAAACTCTCAAATACAATAGAAACTCGCATCAGAAGCCTTACAAAAAGATACTCAAACGAGAAATGAAAAGATACACAATTGGAATAGTAAAGATACGCAAACGATTTAAAGATACACAATTGGAATAGTAAAGATACGTAAACGATGTAAAGATACTCAGTTTGAAAGAAACACACTCCCACACTTGCAAAACTCTAAAATTCAATAGAAACTCGCATCAGAAACCTTACAGAAAGATACTCAAACGAGAAATGAAAAGATACACAATTGGAATAGTAAAGATACGCAAACGATGTAAAGATACTCAGATTGAAAGAAACACACTCCCACACTTGCAAAACTCTCAAATTCAATAGAAACTCGCATCAGAAAGCCTTACAGAAAGATACTCAAACGAGAAATGAAAAGATACACAATTGGAATAGTAAAGATACGCAAACGATGTAAAGATACACAATTGGAATAGTAAAGATACGCAAACGATGTAAAGATACTCAGTTTGAAAGAAACACACTCCCACACTTGCAAAACTCTCAAATTCAATAGAAACTCGCATCAGAAAGCCTTACAGAAAGATACTCAAACGGGAAATGAAAAGATACACAATTGGAATAGTAAAGATACGCAAACGATGTAAAGATACTCAGATTGAAAGAAACACACTCCCACACTTGCAAAACTCTCAAATTCAATAGAAACTCGCATCAGAAAGCCTTACAGAAAGATACTCAAACGAGAAATGAAAAGATACACAATTGGAATAGTAAAGATACGCAAACGATGTAAAGATACTCAGTTTGAAAGAAACACACTCCCACACTTGCAAAACTCTCAAATTCAATAGAAACTCGCATCAGAAAGCCTTACAGAAAGATACTCAAACGAGAAATGAAAAGATACACAATTGGAATAGTAAAGATACGCAAACGATGTAAAGATACACAATTGGAATAGTAAAGATACGCAAACGATGTAAAGATACACAATTGGAATAGTAAAGATACGCAAACGATGTAAAGATACTCAGTTTGAAAGAAACACACTCCCACACTTGCAAAACTCTCAAATACAATAGAAACTCGCATCAGAAGCCTTACAAAAAGATACTCAAACGAGAAATGAAAAGATACACAATTGGAATAGTAAAGATACGCAAACGATGTAAAGATACACAATTGGAATAGTAAAGATACGCAAACGATGTAAAGATACTCAGTTTGAAAGAAACACACTCCCACACTTGCAAAACTCTCAAATACAATAGAAACTGGCATCAGAAGCTTTACAGAAAGATACTCAAACGAGAAATGAAAAGATACACAATTGGAATAGTAAAGATACGCAAACGATGTAAAGATACACAATTGGAATAGTAAAGATACGCAAACGATGTAAAGATACTCAGTTTGAAAGAAACACAGTCCCACACTTGCAAAACTCTCAAATTCAATAGAAACTCGCATCAGAAAGCCTTACAGAAAGATACTCAAACGAGAAATGAAAAGAAACACAATTGGAATAGTAAAGATACGCAAACGATGTAAAGATACACAGTTGGAATAGTAAAGATACGCAAACGATGTAAAGATACTCAGTTTGAAAGAAACACACTCCCACACTTGCAAAACTCTCAAATTCAATAGAAACTCGCATCAGAAAGCCTTACAGAAAGATACTCAAACGAGAAATGAAAAGATACACAATTGGAATAGTAAAGATACGCAAACGATGTAAAGATACACAATTGGAATAGTAAAGATACGCAAACGATGTAAAGATACTCAGTTTGAAAGAAACACACTCCCACACTTGCAAAACTCTCAAATACAATAGAAACTGGCATCAGAAGCCTTACGGAAAGATACTCAAACGAGAAATGAAAAGATACACAATTGGAATAGTAAAGATACGCAAACGATTTAAAGATACACAATTGGAATAGTAAAGATACGTAAACGATGTAAAGATACTCAGTTTGAAAGAAACACACTCCCACACTTGCAAAACTCTAAAATTCAATAGAAACTCGCATCAGAAAGCCTTACAAAAAGATACTCAAACGAGAAATGAAAAGATACACAATTGGAATAGTAAAGATACGCAAACGATGTAAAGATACTCAGATTGAAAGAAACACACTCCCACACTTGCAAAACTCTCAAATTCAATAGAAACTCGCATCAGAAAGCCTTACAGAAAGATACTCAAACGAGAAATGAAAGATACACAATTGGAATAGTAAAGATACGCAAACGAGAAATGAAAAGATACACAATTGGAATAGTAAAGATACGTAAACGATGTAAAGATACTCAGTTTGAAAGAAACACACTCCCACACTTGCAAAACTCTCAAATACAATAGAAACTCGCATCAGAAGCCTTACAGAAAGATACTCAAACGAGAAATGAAAAGATACACAATTGGAATAGTAAAGATACGCAAACGATGTAAAGATACACAATTGGAATAGTAAAGATACGCAAACGATGTAAAGATACACAATTGGAATAGTAAAGATACGCAAACGATGTAAAGATACTCAGTTTGAAAGAAACACACTCCCACAATTGTAAAACTCTCAGATACAATAGAAACTCGCATTAGAAGCCTTACAGAAAGATACTCAAACGAGAAATGAAAAGATACACAATTGGAATAGTAAAGATACGCAAACGATGTAAAGATACACAATTGGAATAGTAAAGATACGCAAACGATGTAAAGATACTCAGTTTGAAAGAAACACACTCCCACACTTGCAAAACTCTCAAATACAATAGAAACTCGCATCAGAAGCCTTACAAAAAGATACTCAAACGAGAAATGAAAAGATACACAATTGGAATAGTAAAGATACGCAAACGATGTAAAGATACTCAGATTGAAAGAAACACACTCCCACACTTGCAAAACTCTCAAATTCAATAGAAACTCGCATCAGAAAGCCTTACAGAAAGATACTCAAACGAGAAATGAAAAGATACACAATTGGAATAGTAAAGATACGCAAACGATGTAAAGATACACAATTGGAATAGTAAAGATACGCAAACGATGTAAAGATACTCAGTTTGAAAGAAACACACTCCCACACTTGCAAAACTCTCAAATACAATAGAAACTCGCATCAGAAGCCTTACAAAAAGATACTCAAACGAGAAATGAAAAGATACACAATTGGAATAGTAAAGATACGCAAACGATGTAAAGATACTCAGTTTGAAAGAAACACACTCCCACACTTGCAAAACTCTCAAATACAATAGAAACTGGCATCAGAAGCTTTACAGAAAGATACTCAAACGAGAAATGAAAAGATACACAATTGGAATAGTAAAGATACGCAAACGATGTAAAGATACACAATTGGAATAGTAAAGATACGCAAACGATGTAAAGATACTCAGTTTGAAAGAAACACAGTCCCACACTTGCAAAACTCTCAAATTCAATAGAAACTCGCATCAGAAAGCCTTACAGAAAGATACTCAAACAAGAAATGAAAAGAAACACAATTGGAATAGTAAAGATACGCAAACGATGTAAAGATACTCAGATTGAAAGAAACACACTCCCACACTTGCAAAACTCTCAAATTCAATAGAAACTCGCATCAGAAAGGCTTACAGAAAGATACTCAAACTTGAAATGAAAAAATACACAATTGGAATAGTAAAGATACGCAAACGATGTAAAGATACTCAGTTTGAAAGAAACACACTCCCACAATTGCAAAACTCTCAAATTCAATAGAAACTCGCATCAGAAAGCCTGACAGAAAGATACTCAAACGAGAAATGAAAAGATACACAATTGGAATAGTAAAGATACGCAAACGATGTAAAGATACACAGTTGGAATAGTAAAGATACGCAAACGATGTAAAGATACTCAGTTTGAAAGAAACACACTCCCACACTTGCAAAACTCTCAAATTCAATAGAAACTCGCATCAGAAAGCCTTACAGAAAGATACTCAAACGAGAAATGAAAAGATACACAATTGGAATAGTAAAGATACGCAAACGATGTAAAGATACACAATTGGAATAGTAAAGATACGCAAACGATGTAAAGATACTCAGTTTGAAAGAAACACACTCCCACACTTGCAAAACTCTCAAATACAATAGAAACTGGCATCAGAAGCCTTACGGAAAGATACTCAAACGAGAAATGAAAAGATACACAATTGGAATAGTAAAGATACGCAAACGATTTAAAGATACACAATTGGAATAGTAAAGATACGTAAACGATGTAAAGATACTCAGTTTGAAAGAAACACACTCCCACACTTGCAAAACTCTAAAATTCAATAGAAACTCGCATCAGAAAGCCTTACAGAAAGATACTCAAACGAGAAATGAAAAGATACACAATTGGAATAGTAAAGATACGCAAACGATGTAAAGATACTCAGATTGAAAGAAACACACTCCCACACTTGCAAAACTCTCAAATACAATAGAAACTCGCATCAGAAAGCCTTACAGAAAGATACTCAAACGAGAAATGAAAGATACACAATTGGAATAGTAAAGATACGCAAACGAGAAATGAAAAGATACACAATTGGAATAGTAAAGATACGTAAACGATGTAAAGATACTCAGTTTGAAAGAAACACACTCCCACACTTGCAAAACTCTCAAATACAATAGAAACTCGCATCAGAAGCCTTACAGAAAGATACTCAAACGAGAAATGAAAAGATACACAATTGGAATAGTAAAGATACGCAAACGATGTAAAGATACACAATTGGAATAGTAAAGATACGCAAACGATGTAAAGATACACAATTGGAATAGTAAAGATACGCAAACGATGTAAAGATACTCAGTTTGAAAGAAACACACTCCCACACTTGTAAAACTCTCAGATACAATAGAAACTCGCATTAGAAGCCTTACAGAAAGATACTCAAACGAGAAATGAAAAGATACACAATTGGAATAGTAAAGATACGCAAACGATGTAAAGATACACAATTGGAATAGTAAAGATACGCAAACGATGTAAAGATACTCAGTTTGAAAGAAACACACTCCCACACTTGCAAAACTCTCAAATACAATAGAAACTCGCATCAGAAGCCTTACAAAAAGATACTCAAACGAGAAATGAAAAGATACACAATTGGAATAGTAAAGATACGCAAACGATGTAAAGATACTCAGATTGAAAGAAACACACTCCCACACTTGCAAAACTCTCAAATTCAATAGAAACTCGCATCAGAAAGCCTTACAGAAAGATACTCAAACGAGAAATGAAAAGATACACAATTGGAATAGTAAAGATACGCAAACGATGTAAAGATACACAATTGGAATAGTAAAGATACGCAAACGATGTAAAGATACTCAGTTTGAAAGAAACACACTCCCACACTTGCAAAACTCTCAAATACAATAGAAACTCGCATCAGAAGCCTTACAAAAAGATACTCAAACGAGAAATGAAAAGATACACAATTGGAATAGTAAAGATACGCAAACGATGTAAAGATACTCAGTTTGAAAGAAACACACTCCCACACTTGCAAAACTCTCAAATACAATAGAAACTGGCATCAGAAGCTTTACAGAAAGATACTCAAACGAGAAATGAAAAGATACACAATTGGAATAGTAAAGATACGCAAACGATGTAAAGATACACAATTGGAATAGTAAAGATACGCAAACGATGTAAAGATACTCAGTTTGAAAGAAACACAGTCCCACACTTGCAAAACTCTCAAATTCAATAGAAACTCGCATCAGAAAGCCTTACAGAAAGATACTCAAACAAGAAATGAAAAGAAACACAATTGGAATAGTAAAGATACGCAAACGATGTAAAGATACTCAGATTGAAAGAAACACACTCCCACACTTGCAAAACTCTCAAATTCAATAGAAACTCGCATCAGAAAGGCTTACAGAAAGATACTCAAACTTGAAATGAAAAAATACACAATTGGAATAGTAAAGATACGCAAACGATGTAAAGATACTCAGTTTGAAAGAAACACACTCCCACAATTGCAAAACTCTCAAATTCAATAGAAACTCGCATCAGAAAGCCTGACAGAAAGATACTCAAACGAGAAATGAAAAGATACACAATTGGAATAGTAAAGATACGCAAACGATGTAAAGATACACAGTTGGAATAGTAAAGATACGCAAACGATGTAAAGATACTCAGTTTGAAAGAAACACACTCCCACACTTGCAAAACTCTCAAATTCAATAGAAACTCGCATCAGAAAGCCTTACAGAAAGATACTCAAACGAGAAATGAAAAGATACACAATTGGAATAGTAAAGATACGCAAACGATGTAAAGATACACAATTGGAATAGTAAAGATACGCAAACGATGTAAAGATACTCAGTTTGAAAGAAACACACTCCCACACTTGCAAAACTCTCAAATACAATAGAAACTGGCATCAGAAGCCTTACGGAAAGATACTCAAACGAGAAATGAAAAGATACACAATTGGAATAGTAAAGATACGCAAACGATTTAAAGATACACAATTGGAATAGTAAAGATACGTAAACGATGTAAAGATACTCAGTTTGAAAGAAACACACTCCCACACTTGCAAAACTCTAAAATTCAATAGAAACTCGCATCAGAAAGCCTTACAGAAAGATACTCAAACGAGAAATGAAAAGATACACAATTGGAATAGTAAAGATACGCAAACGATGTAAAGATACTCAGTTTGAAAGAAACACACTCCCACACTTGCAAAACTCTCAAATTCAATAGAAACTCGCATCAGAAAGCCTTACAGAAAGATACTCAAACGAGAAATGAAAGATACACAATTGGAATAGTAAAGATACGCAAACGAGAAATGAAAAGATACACAATTGGAATAGTAAAGATACGTAAACGATGTAAAGATACTCAGTTTGAAAGAAACACACTCCCACACTTGCAAAACTCTCAAATACAATAGAAACTCGCATCAGAAGCCTTACAGAAAGATACTCAAACGAGAAATGAAAAGATACACAATTGGAATAGTAAAGATACGCAAACGATGTAAAGATACACAATTGGAATAGTAAAGATACGCAAACGATGTAAAGATACACAATTGGAATAGTAAAGATACGCAAACGATGTAAAGATACTCAGTTTGAAAGAAACACACTCCCACACTTGTAAAACTCTCAGATACAATAGAAACTCGCATTAGAAGCCTTACAGAAAGATACTCAAACGAGAAATGAAAAGATACACAATTGGAATAGTAAAGATACGCAAACGATGTAAAGATACACAATTGGAATAGTAAAGATACGCAAACGATGTAAAGATACTCAGTTTGAAAGAAACACACTCCCACACTTGCAAAACTCTCAAATACAATAGAAACTCGCATCAGAAGCCTTACAAAAAGATACTCAAACGAGAAATGAAAAGATACACAATTTGAATAGTAAAGATACGCAAACGATGTAAAGATACTCAGATTGAAAGAAACACACTCCCACACTTGCAAAACTCTCAAATTCAATAGAAACTCGCATCAGAAAGCCTTACAGAAAGATACTCAAACGAGAAATGAAAAGATACACAATTGGAATAGTAAAGATACGCAAACGATGTAAAGATACACAATTGGAATAGTAAAGATACGCAAACGATGTAAAGATACTCAGTTTGAAAGAAACACACTCCCACACTTGCAAAACTCTCAAATACAATAGAAACTCGCATCAGAAGCCTTACAAAAAGATACTCAAACGAGAAATGAAAAGATACACAATTGGAATAGTAAAGATACGCAAACGATTTAAAGATACACAATTGGAATAGTAAAGATACGTAAACGATGTAAAGATACTCAGTTTGAAAGAAACACACTCCCACACTTGCAAAACTCTAAAATTCAATAGAAACTCGCATCAGAAACCTTACAGAAAGATACTCAAACGAGAAATGAAAAGATACACAATTGGAATAGTAAAGATACGCAAACGATGTAAAGATACTCAGATTGAAAGAAACACACTCCCACACTTGCAAAACTCTCAAATTCAATAGAAACTCGCATCAGAAAGCCTTACAGAAAGATACTCAAACGAGAAATGAAAAGATACACAATTGGAATAGTAAAGATACGCAAACGATGTAAAGATACACAATTGGAATAGTAAAGATACGCAAACGATGTAAAGATACTCAGTTTGAAAGAAACACACTCCCACACTTGCAAAACTCTCAAATTCAATAGAAACTCGCATCAGAAAGCCTTACAGAAAGATACTCAAACGGGAAATGAAAAGATACACAATTGGAATAGTAAAGATACGCAAACGATGTAAAGATACACAATTGGAATAGTAAAGATACGCAAACGATGTAAAGATACTCAGTTTGAAAGAAACACACTCCCACACTTGCAAAACTCTCAAATTCAATAGAAACTCGCATCAGAAAGCCTTACAGAAAGATACTCAAACGAGAAATGAAAAGATACACAATTGGAATAGTAAAGATACGCAAACGATGTAAAGATACTCAGTTTGAAAGAAACACACTCCCACACTTGCAAAACTCTCAAATTCAATAGAAACTCGCATCAGAAAGCCTTACAGAAAGATACTCAAACGAGAAATGAAAGATACACAATTGGAATAGTAAAGATACGCAAACGATGTAAAGATACACAATTGGAATAGTAAAGATACGCAAACAATGTAAAGATACTCAGTTTGAAAGAAACACACTCCCACACTTGCAAAACTCTCAAATACAATAGAAACTGGCATCAGAAGCCTTACAGAAAGATACTCAAACGAGAAATGAAAAGATACACAATTGGAATAGTAAAGATACGCAAACGATGTAAAGATACACAATTGGAATAGTAAAGATACGCAAACGATGTAAAGATACTCAGTTTGAAAGAAACACACTCCCACACTTGCAAAACTCTCAAATTCAATAGAAACTCGCATCAGAAAGCCTTACAGAAAGATACTCAAACGAGAAATGAAAAGATACACAATTGGAATAGTAAAGATACGCAAACGATGTAAAGATACACAATTGGAATAGTAAAGATACGCAAACGATGTAAAGATACTCAGTTTGAAAGAAACACACTCCCACACTTGCAAAACTCTCAAATTCAATAGAAACTCGCATCAGAAAGCCTTACAGAAAGATACTCAAACGAGAAATGAAAAGGTACACAATTGGAATAGTAAAGATACGCAAACGATGTAAAGATACACAATTGGAATAGTAAAGATACGCAAACGATGTAAAGATACTCAGTTTGAAAGAAACACACTCCCACACTAGCAAAACTCTCAAATTCAATAGAAACTCGCATCAGAAAGCCTTACAGAAAGATACTCAAACGAGAAATGAAAAGATACACAATTGGAATAGTAAAGATACGCAAACGATGTAAAGATACTCAGTTTGAAAGAAACACACTCCCACACTTGCAAAACTCTCAAATTCAATAGAAACTCGAATCAGAAAGCCTTACAGAAAGATACTCAAACGAGAAATGAAAGATACACAATTGGAATAGTAAAGATACGCAAACGATGTAAAGATACACAATTGGAATAGTAAAGATACGCAAACGATGTAAAGATACTCAGTTTGAAAGAAACACACTCCCACACTTGCAAAACTCTCAAATACAATAGAAACTCGCATCAGAAGCCTTACAGAAAGATACTCAAATGAGAAATGAAAAGATACACAATTGGAATAGTAAAGATACGCAAACGATGTAAAGATACACAATTGGAATAGTAAAGATACGCAAACGATGTAAAGATACTCAGTTTGAAAGAAACACACTCCCACACTTGCAAAACTCTCAAATACAATAGAAACTCGCATCAGAAGCCTTACAAAAAGATACTCAAACGAGAAATGAAAAGATACACAATTGGAATAGTAAAGATACGCAAACGATGTAAAGATACACAATTGGAATAGTAAAGATACGCAAACGATGTAAAGATACTCAGTTTGAAAGAAACACACTCCCACACTTGCAAAACTCTCAAATACAATAGAAACTGGCATCAGAAGCTTTACAGAAAGATACTCAAACGAGAAATGAAAAGATACACAATTGGAATAGTAAAGATACGCAAACGATGTAAAGATACACAATTGGAATAGTAAAGATACGCAAACGATGTAAAGATACTCAGTTTGAAAGAAACACAGTCCCACACTTGCAAAACTCTCAAATTCAATAGAAACTCGCATCAGAAAGCCTTACAGAAAGATACTCAAACAAGAAATGAAAAGAAACACAATTGGAATAGTAAAGAT
The DNA here is from genome assembly GCF_933775445.1 of Argentina anserina. Taxonomy (NCBI): domain Eukaryota; kingdom Viridiplantae; phylum Streptophyta; class Magnoliopsida; order Rosales; family Rosaceae; genus Argentina; species Argentina anserina. Next base: position 140,590 of record NW_026089442.1, read on the forward strand.
ACGCAAACGATGTAAAGATACTCAGATTGAAAGAAACACACTCCCACACTTGCAAAACTCTCAAATTCAATAGAAACTCGCATCAGAAAGGCTTACAGAAAGATACTCAAACTTGAAATGAAAAAATACACAATTGGAATAGTAAAGATACGCAAACGATGTAAAGATACTCAGTTTGAAAGAAACACACTCCCACAATTGCAAAACTCTCAAATTCAATAGAAACTCGCATCAGAAAGCCTGACAGAAAGATACTCAAACGAGAAATGAAAAGATACACAATTGGAATAGTAAAGATACGCAAACGATGTAAAGATACACAGTTGGAATAGTAAAGATACGCAAACGATGTAAAGATACTCAGTTTGAAAGAAACACACTCCCACACTTGCAAAACTCTCAAATTCAATAGAAACTCGCATCAGAAAGCCTTACAGAAAGATACTCAAACGAGAAATGAAAAGATACACAATTGGAATAGTAAAGATACGCAAACGATGTAAAGATACACAATTGGAATAGTAAAGATACGCAAACGATGTAAAGATACTCAGTTTGAAAGAAACACACTCCCACACTTGCAAAACTCTCAAATACAATAGAAACTGGCATCAGAAGCCTTACGGAAAGATACTCAAACGAGAAATGAAAAGATACACAATTGGAATAGTAAAGATACGCAAACGATTTAAAGATACACAATTGGAATAGTAAAGATACGTAAACGATGTAAAGATACTCAGTTTGAAAGAAACACACTCCCACACTTGCAAAACTCTAAAATTCAATAGAAACTCGCATCAGAAAGCCTTACAGAAAGATACTCAAACGAGAAATGAAAAGATACACAATTGGAATAGTAAAGATACGCAAACGATGTAAAGATACTCAGATTGAAAGAAACACACTCCCACACTTGCAAAACTCTCAAATTCAATAGAAACTCGCATCAGAAAGCCTTACAGAAAGATACTCAAACGAGAAATGAAAGATACACAATTGGAATAGTAAAGATACGCAAACGAGAAATGAAAAGATACACAATTGGAATAGTAAAGATACGCAAACGATGTAAAGATACTCAGTTTGAAAGAAACACAGTCCCACACTTCCAAAACTCTCAAATTCAATAGAAACTCGCATCAGAAAGCCTTACAGAAAGATACTCAAACAAGAAATGAAAAGATACACAATTGGAATAGTAAAGATACGCAAACGATGTAAAGATACTCAGATTGAAAGAAACACACTCCCACACTTGCAAAACTCTCAAATTCAATAGAAACTCGCATCAGAAAGGCTTACAGAAAGATACTCAAACGAGAAATGAAAAGATACACAATTGGAATAGTAAAGATACGCAAACGATGTAAAGATACTCAGTTTGAAAGAAACACACTCCCACAATTGCAAAACTCTCAAATTCAATAGAAACTCGCATCAGAAAGCCTTACAGAAAGATACTCAAACGAGAAATGAAAAGATACACAATTGGAATAGTAAAGATACGCAAACGATGTAAAGATACACAATTGGAATAGTAAAGATACGCAAACGATGTAAAGATACTCAGTTTGAAAGAAACACACTCCCACACTTGCAAAACTCTCAAATACAATAGAAACTGGCATCAGAAGCCTTACAGAAAGATACTCAAATGAGAAATGAAAAGATACACAATTGGAATAGTAAAGATACGCAAACGATGTAAAGATACTCAGTTTGAAAGAAACACACTCCCACACTTGCAAAACTCTCAAATTCAATAGAAACTCGCATCAGAAGCCTTACAGAAAGATACTCAAACGAGAAATGAAAAGATACACAATTGGAATAGTAAAGATACGCAAACGATGTAAAGATACTCAGATTGAAAGAAACACACTCCCACACTTGCAAAACTCTCAAATACAATAGAAACTCGCATCAGAAGCCTTACAGAAAGATACTCAAACGAGAAATGAAAAGATACACAATTGGAATAGTAAAGATACGCAAACGATGTAAAGATACTCAGTTTGAAAGAAACACACTCCCACACTTGTAAAACTCTCAAATACAATAGAAACTCGCATAAGAAGCCTTACAGAAAGATACTCAAACAAGAAATGAAAAGATACACAATTGGAATAGTAAAGATACGCAAACGATGTAAAGATACACAGTTGGAATAGTAAAGATACGCAAACGATGTAAAGATACTCAGTTTGAAAGAAACACACTCCCACACTTGCAAAACTCTCAAATTCAATAGAAACTCGCATCAGAAAGGCTTACAGAAAGATACTCAAACGAGAAATGAAAAGATACACAATTGGAATAGTAAAGATACGCAAACGATGTAAAGATACTCAGTTTGAAAGAAACACAGTCCCACAATTGCAAAACTCTCAAATTCAATAGAAACTCGCATCAGAAAGCCTTACAGAAAGATACTCAAACGAGAAATGAAAAGATACACAATTGGAATAGTGAAGATACGCAAACGATGTAAAGATACACAATTGGAATAGTAAAGATACGCAAACGATGTAAAGATACTCAGTTTGAAAGAAACACACTCCCACACTTGCAAAACTCTCAAATACAATAGAAACTGGCATCAGAAGCCTTACAGAAAGATACTCAAATGAGAAATGAAAAGATACACAATTGGAATAGTAAAGATACGCAAACGATGTAAAGATACTCAGTTTGAAAGAAACACACTCCCACACTTGCAAAACTCTCAAATTCAATAGAAACTCGCATCAGAAAGCCTTACAGAAAGATACTCAAACGAGAAATGAAAAGATACTCAATTGGAATTGTAAAGATACGCAAATGATGTAAAGATACACAATTGGAATAGTAAAGATACGCAAACGATGTAAAGATACTCAGATTGACAGAAACACACTCCCACACTTGCAAAACTCTCAAATACAATAGAAACTGGCATCAGAAGCCTTACAGAAAGATACTCAAATGAGAAATGAAAAGATACACAATTGGAATAGTAATGATACGCAAACGATGTAAAGATACTCAGTTTGAAAGAAACACACTCCCACACTTGCAAAACTCTCAAATTCAATAGAAACTCGCATCAGAAAGCCTTACAGAAAGATACTCAAACGAGAAATGAAAAGATACTCAATTGGAATTGTAAAGAAACGCAAATGATGTAAAGATACACAATTGGAATAGTAAAGATACGCAAACGATGTAAAGATACTCAGATTGAAAGAAACACACTCCCACACTTGCAAAACTCTCAAATTCAATAGAAACTCGCATCAGAAGCCTTACAGAAAGATACTCAAACGAGAAATGAAAAGATACACAATTGGAATAGTAAAGATACGCAAACGATGTAAAGATACTCAGATTGAAAGAAACACACTCCCACACTTGCAAAACTCTCAAATACAATAGAAACTCGCATCAGAAGCCTTACAGAAAGATACTCAAACGAGAAATGAAAAGATACACAATTGGAATAGTAAAGATACGCAAACGATGTAAAGATACTCAGTTTGAAAGAAACACACTCCCACACTTGTAAAACTCTCAAATACAATAGAAACTCGCATAAGAAGCCTTACAGAAAGATACTCAAACAAGAAATGAAAAGATACACAATTGGAATAGTAAAGATACGCAAACGATGTAAAGATACACAGTTGGAATAGTAAAGATACGCAAACGATGTAAAGATACTCAGTTTGAAAGAAACACACTCCCACACTTGCAAAACTCTCAAATTCAATAGAAACTCGCATCAGAAAGGCTTACAGAAAGATACTCAAACGAGAAATGAAAAGATACACAATTGGAATAGTAAAGATACGCAAACGATGTAAAGATACTCAGTTTGAAAGAAACACACTCCCACAATTGCAAAACTCTCAAATTCAATAGAAACTCGCATCAGAAAGCCTTACAGAAAGATACTCAAACGAGAAATGAAAAGATACACAATTGGAATAGTAAAGATACGCAAACGATGTAAAGATACACAATTGGAATAGTAAAGATACGCAAACGATGTAAAGATACTCAGTTTGAAAGAAACACACTCCCACACTTGTAAAACTCTCAAATACAATAGAAACTGGCATCAGAAGCCTTACAGAAAGATACTCAAATGAGAAATGAAAAGATACACAATTGGAATAGTAAAGATACGCAAACGATGTAAAGATACTCAGTTTGAAAGAAACACACTCCCACACTTGCAAAACTCTCAAATTCAATAGAAACTCGCATCAGAAAGCCTTACAGAAAGATACTCAAACGAGAAATGAAAAGATACTCAATTGGAATTGTAAAGATACGCAAATGATGTAAAGATACACAATTGGAATAGTGAAGATACGCAAACGATGTAAAGATACACAATTGGAATAGTAAAGATACGCAAACGATGTAAAGATACTCAGTTTGAAAGAAACACACTCCCACACTTGCAAAACTCTCAAATACAATAGAAACTGGCATCAGAAGCCTTACAGAAAGATACTCAAATGAGAAATGAAAAGATACACAATTGGAATAGTAATGATACGCAAACGATGTAAAGATACTCAGTTTGAAAGAAACACACTCCCACACTTGCAAAACTCTCAAATTCAATAGAAACTCGCATCAGAAAGCCTTACAGAAAGATACTCAAACGAGAAATGAAAAGATACTCAATTGGAATTGTAAAGAAACGCAAATGATGTAAAGATACACAATTGGAATAGTAAAGATACGCAAACGATGTAAAGATACTCAGATTGAAAGAAACACACTCCCACACTTGCAAAACTCTCAAATTCAATAGAAACTCGCATCAGAAGCCTTACAGAAAGATACTCAAACGAGAAATGAAAAGATACACAATTGGAATAGTAAAGATACGCAAACGATGTAAAGATACTCAGATTGAAAGAAACACACTCCCACACTTGCAAAACTCTCAAATACAATAGAAACTCGCATCAGAAGCCTTACAGAAAGATACTCAAACGAGAAATGAAAAGATACACAATTGGAATAGTAAAGATACGCAAACGATGTAAAGATACTCAGTTTGAAAGAAACACACTCCCACACTTGTAAAACTCTCAAATACAATAGAAACTCGCATAAGAAGCCTTACAGAAAGATACTCAAACAAGAAATGAAAAGATACACAATTGGAATAGTAAAGATACGCAAACGATGTAAAGATACACAGTTGGAATAGTAAAGATACGCAAACGATGTAAAGATACTCAGTTTGAAAGAAACACACTCCCACACTTGCAAAACTCTCAAATTCAATAGAAACTCGCATCAGAAAGGCTTACAGAAAGATACTCAAACGAGAAATGAAAAGATACACAATTGGAATAGTAAAGATACGCAAACGATGTAAAGATACTCAGTTTGAAAGAAACACACTCCCACAATTGCAAAACTCTCAAATTCAATAGAAACTCGCATCAGAAAGCCTTACAGAAAGATACTCAAACGAGAAATGAAAAGATACACAATTGGAATAGTAAAGATACGCAAACGATGTAAAGATACACAATTGGAATAGTAAAGATACGCAAACGATGTAAAGATACTCAGTTTGAAAGAAACACACTCCCACACTTGTAAAACTCTCAAATACAATAGAAACTGGCATCAGAAGCCTTACAGAAAGATACTCAAATGAGAAATGAAAAGATACACAATTGGAATAGTAAAGATACGCAAACGATGTAAAGATACTCAGTTTGAAAGAAACACACTCCCACACTTGCAAAACTCTCAAATTCAATAGAAACTCGCATCAGAAAGCCTTACAGAAAGATACTCAAACGAGAAATGAAAAGATACTCAATTGGAATTGTAAAGATACGCAAATGATGTAAAGATACACAATTGGAATAGTGAAGATACGCAAACGATGTAAAGATACACAATTGGAATAGTAAAGATACGCAAACGATGTAAAGATACTCAGTTTGAAAGAAACACACTCCCACACTTGCAAAACTCTCAAATACAATAGAAACTGGCATCAGAAGCCTTACGGAAAGATACTCAAACGAGAAATGAAAAGATACACAATTGGAATAGTAAAGATACGCAAACGATTTAAAGATACACAATTGGAATAGTAAAGATACGTAAACGATGTAAAGATACTCAGTTTGAAAGAAACACACTCCCACACTTGCAAAACTCTAAAATTCAATAGAAACTCGCATCAGAAAGCGTTACAGAAAGATACTCAAACGAGAAATGAAAAGATACACAATTGGAATAGTAAAGATACGCAAACGATGTAAAGATACTCAGATTGAAAGAAACACACTCCCACACTTGCAAAACTCTCAAATTCAATAGAAACTCGCATCAGAAAGCCTTACAGAAAGATACTCAAACGGGAAATGAAAAGATACACAATTGGAATAGTAAAGATACGCAAACGATGTAAAGATACACAATTTGAATAGTAAAGATACGCAAACGATGTAAAGATACTCAGTTTGAAAGAAACACACTCCCACACTTGCAAAACTCTCAAATACAATAGAAACTCGCATCAGAAGCCTTACAGAAAGATACTCAAATGAGAAATGAAAAGATACACAATTGGAATAGTAAAGATACGCAAACGATGTAAAGATACACAATTGGAATAGTAAAGATACGCAAACGATGTAAAGATACTCAGTTTGAAAGAAACACACTCCCACACTTGCAAAACTCTCAAATACAATAGAAACTCGCATCAGAAGCCTTACAAAAAGATACTCAAACGAGAAATGAAAAGATACACAATTGGAATAGTAAAGATACGCAAACGATGTAAAGATACACAATTGGAATAGTAAAGATACGCAAACGATGTAAAGATACTCAGTTTGAAAGAAACACACTCCCACACTTGCAAAACTCTCAAATACAATAGAAACTGGCATCAGAAGCTTTACAGAAAGATACTCAAACGAGAAATGAAAAGATACACAATTGGAATAGTAAAGATACGCAAACGATGTAAAGATACACAATTGGAATAGTAAAGATACGCAAACGATGTAAAGATACTCAGTTTGAAAGAAACACACTCCCACACTTGCAAAACTCTCAAATACAATAGAAACTGGCATCAGAAGCCTTACGGAAAGATACTCAAACGAGAAATGAAAAGATACACAATTGGAATAGTAAAGATACGCAAACGATTTAAAGATACACAATTGGAATAGTAAAGATACGTAAACGATGTAAAGATACTCAGTTTGAAAGAAACACACTCCCACACTTGCAAAACTCTAAAATTCAATAGAAACTCGCATCAGAAAGCGTTACAGAAAGATACTCAAACGAGAAATGAAAAGATACACAATTGGAATAGTAAAGATACGCAAACGATGTAAAGATACTCAGATTGAAAGAAACACACTCCCACACTTGCAAAACTCTCAAATTCAATAGAAACTCGCATCAGAAAGCCTTACAGAAAGATACTCAAACGGGAAATGAAAAGATACACAATTGGAATAGTAAAGATACGCAAACGATGTAAAGATACACAATTTGAATAGTAAAGATACGCAAACGATGTAAAGATACTCAGTTTGAAAGAAACACACTCCCACACTTGCAAAACTCTCAAATTCAATAGAAACTCGCATCAGAAAGCCTTACAGAAAGATACTCAAACGAGAAATGAAAAGATACACAATTGGAATAGTAAAGATACGCAAACGATGTAAAGATACTCAGTTTGAAAGAAACACACTCCCACACTTGCAAAACTCTCAAATTCAATAGAAACTCGCATCAGAAAGCCTTACAGAAAGATACTCAAACGAGAAATGAAAGATACACAATTGGAATAGTAAAGATACGCAAACGATGTAAAGATACACAATTGGAATAGTAAAGATACGCAAACAATGTAAAGATACTCAGTTTGAAAGAAACACACTCCCACACTTGCAAAACTCTCAAATACAATAGAAACTGGCATCAGAAGCCTTACAGAAAGATACTCAAACGAGAAATGAAAAGATACACAATTGGAATAGTAAAGATACGCAAACGATGTAAAGATACACAATTGGAATAATAAAGATACGCAAACGATGTAAAGATACTCAGTTTGAAAGAAACACACTCCCACACTTGCAAAACTCTCAAATTCAATAGAAACTCGCATCAGAAAGCCTTACAGAAAGATACTCAAACGAGAAATGAAAAGATACTGAATTGGAATAGTAAAGATACGTAAACGATGTAAAGATACTCAGTTTGAAAGAAACACACTCCCACACTTGCAAAACTCTGAAATACAATAGAAACTGGCATCAGAAGCCTTACAGAAAGATACTCAAACGAGAAATGAAAAGATACACAATTGGAATAGTAAAGATACGCAAACGAAGTAAAGATACTGAATTGGAATAGTAAAGATACGCAAACGATGTAAAGATACTCAGTTTGAAAGAAACACACTCCCACACTTGCAAAACTCTCAAATTCAATAGAAACTCGCATCAGAAAGCCTTACAGAAAGATACTCAAACGAGAAATGAAAAGATACACAATTGGAATAGTAAAGATACGCAAACGATGTAAAGATACACAATTGGAATAGTAAAGATACGCAAACGATGTAAAGATACTCAGTTTGAAAGAAACACACTCCCACACTTGCAAAACTCTCAAATACAATAGAAACTGGCATAAGAAGCCTTACGGAAAGATACTCAAACGAGAAATGAAAAGATACACAATTGGAATAGTAAAGATACGCAAACGATTTAAAGATACACAATTGGAATAGTAAAGATACGTAAACGATGTAAAGATACTCAGTTTGAAAGAAACACACTCCCACACTTGCAAAACTCTAAAATTCAATAGAAACTCGCATCAGAGAGCCTTACAGAAAGATACTCAAACGAGAAATGAAAAGATACACAATTGGAATAGTAAAGATACGCAAACGATGTAAAGATACTCAGATTGAAAGAAACACACTCCCACACTTGCAAAACTCTCAAATTCAATAGAAACTCGCATCAGAAAGCCTTACAGACAGATACTCAAACGAGAAATGAAAAGATACACAATTGGAATAGTAAAGATACGCAAACGATGTAAAGATACACAATTGGAATAGTAAAGATACGCAAACGATGTAAAGATACTCAGTTTGAAAGAAACACACTCCCACACTTGCAAAACTCTCAAATTCAATAGAAACTCGCATCAGAAAGCCTTACAGAAAGATACTCAAACGAGAAATGAAAAGATACACAATTGGAATAGTAAAGATACGCAAACGATGTAAAGATACACAATTGGAATAGTAAAGATACGCAAACGATGTAAAGATACTCAGTTTGAAAGAAACACACTCCCACACTTGTAAAACTCTCAAATACAATAGAAACTGGCATCAGAAGCCTTACAGAAAGATACTCAAATGAGAAATGAAAAGATACACAATTGGAATAGTAAAGATACGCAAACGATGTAAAGATACTCAGTTTGAAAGAAACACACTCCCACACTTGCAAAACTCTCAAATACAATAGAAACTCGCATCAGAAGCCTTACAAAAAGATACTCAAACGAGAAATGAAAAGATACACAATTGGAATAGTAAAGAAACGCAAACGATGTAAAGATACACAATTGGAATAGTAAAGATACGCAAACGATGTAAAGATACACAATTGGAATAGTAAAGATACGCAAACGATGTAAAGATACACAATTGGAATAGTAAAGATACGCAAACGATGTAAAGATACTCAGATTGAAAGAAACACACTCCCACACTTGCAAAACTCTCAAATTCAATAGAAACTCGCATCAGAAAGCCTTACAGAAAGATACTCAAACGAGAAATGAAAAGATACACAATTGGAATAGTAAAGATACGCAAACGATGTAAAGATACACAATTGGAATAGTAAAGATACGCAAACGATGTAAAGATACTCAGTTTGAAAGAAACACACTCCCACACTTGCAAAACTCTAAAATTCAATAGAAACTCGCATCAGAAAGCCTTACAGAAAGATACTCAAACGAGAAATGAAAAGATACACAATTGGAATAGTAAAGATACGCAAACGATGTAAAGATACTCAGTTTGAAAGAAACACACTCCTACACTTGCAAAACTCTAAAATTCAATAGAAACTCGCATCAGAAAGCCTTACAGAAAGATACTCAAACGAGAAATGAAAAGATACACAATTGGAATAGTAAAGATACGCAAACGATGTAAAGATACTCAGTTTGAAAGAAACACACTCCCACACTTGCAAAACTCTCAAATACAATAGAAACTCGCATCAGAAGCCTTACAAAAAGATACTCAAACGAGAAATGAAAAGATACACAATTGGAATAGTAAAGATACGCAAACGATGTAAAGATACACAATTGGAATAGTAAAGATACGCAAACGATGTAAAGATACTCAGTTTGAAAGAAACACACTCCCACACTTGCAAAACTCTCAAATTCAATAGAAACTCGCATCAGAAAGCCTTACAGAAAGATACTCAAACGAGAAATGAAAAGATACACAATTGGAATAGTAAAGATACGCAAACGATGTAAAGATACACAATTGGAATAGTAAAGATACGCAAACGATGTAAAGATACTCAGTTTGAAAGAAACACACTCCCACACTTGTAAAACTCTCAAATACAATAGAAACTGGCATCAGAAGCCTTACAGAAAGATACTCAAATGAGAAATGAAAAGATACACAATTGGAATAGTAAAGATACGCAAACGATGTAAAGATACTCAGTTTGAAAGAAACACACTCCCACACTTGCAAAACTCTCAAATACAATAGAAACTCGCATCAGAAGCCTTACAAAAAGATACTCAAACGAGAAATGAAAAGATACACAATTGGAATAGTAAAGAAACGCAAACGATGTAAAGATACACAATTGGAATAGTAAAGATACGCAAACGATGTAAAGATACACAATTGGAATAGTAAAGATACGCAAACGATGTAAAGATACACAATTGGAATAGTAAAGATACGCAAACGATGTAAAGATACTCAGATTGAAAGAAACACACTCCCACACTTGCAAAACTCTCAAATTCAATAGAAACTCGCATCAGAAAGCCTTACAGAAAGATACTCAAACGAGAAATGAAAAGATACACAATTGGAATAGTAAAGATACGCAAACGATGTAAAGATACACAATTGGAATAGTAAAGATACGCAAACGATGTAAAGATACTCAGTTTGAAAGAAACACACTCCCACACTTGCAAAACTCTAAAATTCAATAGAAACTCGCATCAGAAAGCCTTACAGAAAGATACTCAAACGAGAAATGAAAAGATACACAATTGGAATAGTAAAGATACGCAAAGATGTAAAGATACTCAGTTTGAAAGAAACACACTCCTACACTTGCAAAACTCTAAAATTCAATAGAAACTCGCATCAGAAAGCCTTACAGAAAGATACTCAAACGAGAAATGAAAAGATACACAATTGGAATAGTAAAGATACGCAAACGATGTAAAGATACTCAGATTGAAAGAAACACACTCCCACACTTGCAAAACTCTCAAATTCAATAGAAACTCGCATCAGAAGCCTTACAGAAAGATACTCAAACGAGAAATGAAAAGATACACAATTGGACTAGTAAAGATACGCAAACGATGTAAAGATACACAATTGGAATAGTAAAGATACGCAAACGATGTAAAGATACTCAGTTTGAAAGAAACACACTCCCACACTTGCAAAACTCTCAAATTCAATAGAAACTCGCATCAGAAAGCCTTACAGAAAGATACTCAAACGAGAAATGAAAAGATACACAATTGGAATAGTAAAGATACGCAAACGATGTAAAGATACACAGTTTGAAAGAAACACACTCCCACACTTGCAAAACTGTCAAATACAATAGAAACTCGCATCAGAAGCCTTACAGAAAGATACTCAAACGAGAAATGAAAAGATACACAATTGGAATAGTAAAGATACGCAAACGATGTAAAGATACACAATTGGAATAGTAAAGATACGGAAACGATGTAAAGATACACAATTGGAATAGTAAAGATACGCAAACGATGTAAAGATACTCAGTTTGAAAGAAACACACTCCCACACTTGCAAAACTTTCACATACAATAGAAACTAGCATCAGAAGCCTTACAGAAAGATACTCAAACGAGAAATGAAAAGATACACAATTGGAATAGTAAAGATACGCAAACGATGTAAAGATACACAATTGGAATAGTAAAGATACGGAAACGATGTAAAGATACACAATTGGAATAGTAAAGATACGCAAACGATGTAAAGATACTCAGTTTGAAAGAAACACACTCCCACACTTGCAAAACTTTCAAATACAATAGAAACTAGCATCAGAAGCCTTACAGAAAGATACTCAAACGAGAAATGAAAAAATACACAATTGGAATAGTAAAGATACGCAAACGATGTAAAGATACACAATTAGAATAGTAAAGATACGCAAACGATGTAAAGATACTCAGTTTGAAAGAAACACACTCCCACACTTGCAAAACTCTCAAATACAATAGAAACTCGCATCAGAAAGCCTTACAGAAAGATACTCAAACGAGAAATGAAAAGATACACAATTGGAATAGTAAAGATACGCAAACGATGTAAAGATACTCAGTTTGAAAGAAACACACTCCCACACTTGCAAAACTCTCAAATACAATAGAAACTCACATCAGAAAGCCTTAAAGAAAGATACTCAAACGAGAAATGAAAAAATACACAATTGGAATTGTAAAGATACGCAAACGATGTAAAGATACACAATTGGAATAGTAAAGATACGCAAACGATGTAAAGATACTCAGTTTGAAAGAAACACACTCCCACACTTGCAAAACTCTCAAATACAATAGAAACTGGCATCAGAAGCCTTACAGAAAGATACTCAAACGAGAAATGAAAATATACACAATTGGAATAGTAAAGATACACAAACGATGTAAAGATACACAATTGGAATAGTAAAGATACGCAAACGATGTAAAGATACGCAGTTTGAAAGAAACACAGTCCCACACTTGCAAAACTCTCAAATTCAATAGAAACTCGCATCAGAAAGCCTTACAGAACGATACTCAAACAAGAAATGAAAAGATACACAATTGGAATAGTAAAGATACGCAAACGATGTAAAGATACTCAGTTTGAAAGAAACACAGTCCCACACTTGCAAAACTCTCAAATTCAATAGAAACTCGCATCAGAAAGGCTTACAGAAAGATACTCAAACGAGAAATGAAAAGATACACAATTGGAATAGTAAAGATACGCAAACGATGTAAAGATACTCAGTTTGAAAGAAACACACTCCCACAATTGCAAAACTCTCAAATTCAATAGAAACTCGCATCAGAAAGCCTTACAGAAAGATACTCAAACGAGAAATGAAAAGATACACAATTGGAATAGTAAAGATACGCAAACGATGTAAAGATACTCAGATTGAAAGAAACACACTCCCACACTTGCAAAACTCTCAAATACAATAGAAACTCGCATCAGAAGCCTTACAGAAAGATGCTCAAACGAGAAATGAAAAGATACTCAATTGGAATTGTAAAGATACGCAAATGATGTAAAGATACACAATTGGAATAGTAAAGATACGCAAACGATGTAAAGATACTCAGTTTGAGAGAAACACACTCCCACACTTGCAAAACTCTCAAATACAATAGAAACTCGCATCAGAAGCCTTACATAAAGATACTCAAACGAGAAATGAAAAGATACACAATTGGAATAGTAAAGATACGCAAACGATATAAAGATACACAATTGGAATAGTAAAGATACGCAAACGATGTAAAGATACTCAGTTTGAAAGAAACACACTCCCACACTTGCAAAACTCTCAAATACAATAGAAACTCACATCAGAAAGCCTTAAAGAAAGATACTCAAACGAGAAATGAAAAGATACACAATTGGAATAGTAAAGATACGCACACGAGAAATGAAAAGATACACAATTGGAATAGTAAAGATACGCAAACGATGTAAAGATACTCAGTTTGAAAGAAACACACTCCCACACTTGCAAAACTCTCAAATACAATAGAAACTCGCATCAGAAGCCTTACAGAAAGATACTCAAACGAGAAATGAAAAGATACTCAATTGGAATTGTAAAGATACGCAAATGATGTAAAGATACACAATTGGAATAGTAAAGATACGCAAACGATGTAAAGATACTCAGTTTGAGAGAAACACACTCCCACACTTGCAAAACTCTCAAATACAATAGAAACTCGCATCAGAAGCCTTACATAAAGATACTCAAACGAGAAATGAAAAGATACACAATTGGAATAGTAAAGATACGCAAACGATATAAAGATACACAATTGGAATAGTAAAGATACGCAAACGATGTAAAGATACTCAGTTTGAAAGAAACACACTCCCACACTTGCAAAACTCTCAAATACAATAGAAACTCGCATCAGAAGCCTTACATAAAGATACTCAAACGAGAAATGAAAAGATACACAATTGGAATAGTAAAGATACGCAAACGATGTAAAGATACTCAGTTTGAAAGAAACACACTCCCACACTTGCAAAACTCTCAAATACAATAGAAACTCGCATCAGAAGCCTTACAGAAAGATACTCAAACGAGAAATGAAAAGATACACAATTGGAATAGTAAAGATACGCAAACGATGTAAAGATACACAATTGGAATAGTAAAGATACGCAAACGATGTAAAGATACTCAGTTTGAAAGAAACACACTCCCACACTTGCAAAACTCTCAAATACAATAGAAACTCGCATCAGAAGCCTTACAAAAAGATACTCAAACGAGAAATGAAAAGATACACAATTGGAATAGTAAAGATACGCAAACGATGTAAAGATACACAATTGGAATAGTAAAGATACGCAAACGATGTAAAGATACTCAGTTTGAAAGAAACACACTCCCACACTTGCAAAACTCTCAAATACAATAGAAACTGGCATCAGAAGCCTTACAGAAAGATACTCAAACGAGAAATGAAAAGATACACAATTGGAATAGTAAAGATACACAAACGATGTAAAGATACACAATTGGAATAGTAAAGATACGCAAACGATGTAAAGATACTCAGTTTGAAAGAAACACAGTCCCACACTTGCAAAACTCTCAAATTCAATAGAAACTAGCATCAGAAAGCCTTACAGAACGATACTCAAACAAGAAATGAAAAGATACACAATTGGAATAGTAAAGATACGCAAACGATGTAAAGATACTCAGTTTGAAAGAAACACAGTCCCACACTTGCAAAACTCTCAAATTCAATAGAAACTCGCATCAGAAAGGCTTACAGAAAGATACTCAAACGAGAAATGAAAAGATACACAATTGGAATAGTAAAGATACGCAAACGATGTAAAGATACTCAGTTTGAAAGAAACACACTCCCACAATTGCAAAACTCTCAAATTCAATAGAAACTCGCATCAGAAAGCCTTACAGAAAGATACTCAAACGAGAAATGAAAAGATACACAATTGGAATAGTACAGATACGCAAACGATGTAAAGATACTCAGATTGAAAGAAACACACTCCCACACTTGCAAAACTCTCAAATACAATAGAAACTCGCATCAGAAGCCTTACAGAAAGATGCTCAAACGAGAAATGAAAAGATACGCAAACGATATAAAGATACTCAGTTTGAAAGAAACACACTCCCACACTTGTAAAACTCTCAAATACAATAGAAACTCGCATTAGAAGCCTTACAGAAAGATACTCAAACGAGAAATGAAAAGATACACAATTGGAATAGTAAAGATACGCAAACGATGTAAAGATACACAATTGGAATAGTAAAGATACGCAAACGATGTAAAGATACACAATTGGAATAGTAAAGATACGCAAACGATGTAAAGATACTCAGTTTGAAAGAAACACACTCCCACACTTGCAAAACTCTCAAATTCAATAGAAACTCGCATCAGAAAGCCTTACAGAAAGATACTCAAACGAGAAATGAAAAGATACACAATTGGAATAGTAAAGATACGCAAACGATGTAAAGATACACAATTGGAATAGTAAAGATACTCAAACGATGTAAAGATACTCAGTTTGAAAGAAACACACTCCCACACTTGCAAAACTCTCAAATTCAATAGAAACTGGCATCAGAAGCCTTACAGAAAGATACTCAAACGAGAAATGAAAAGATACACAATTGGAATAGTAAAGATACGCAAACGATGTAAAGATACACAATTGGAATAGTAAAGATACGCAAACGATGTAAAGATACTCAGTTTAAAAGAAACACAGTCCCACACTTGCAAAACTCTCAAATTCAATAGAAACTCGCATCAGAAAGCCTTACAGAAAGATACTCAAACAAGAAATGAAAAGATACACAATTGGAATAGTAAAGATACGCAAACGATGTAAAGATACTCAGATTGAAAGAAACACACTCCCACACTTGCAAAACTCTCAAATTCAATAGAAACTCGCATCAGAAAGGCTTACAGAAAGATACTCAAACGAGAAATGAAAAGATACACAATTGGAATAGTAAAGATACGCAAACGATGTAAAGATACTCAGTTTGAAAGAAACACACTCCCACACTTGCAAAACTTTCAAATACAATAGAAACTAGCATCAGAAGCCTTACAGAAAGATACTCAAACGAGAAATGAAAAAATACACAATTGGAATAGTAAAGATACGCAAACGATGTAAAGATACACAATTAGAATAGTAAAGATACGCAAACGATGTAAAGATACTCAGTTTGAAAGAAACACACTCCCACACTTGCAAAACTCTCAAATACAATAGAAACTCGCATCAGAAAGCCTTACAGAAAGATACTCAAACGAGAAATGAAAAGATACACAATTGGAATAGTAAAGATACGCAAACGATGTAAAGATACTCAGTTTGAAAGAAACACACTCCCACACTTGCAAAACTCTCAAATACAATAGAAACTCACATCAGAAAGCCTTAAAGAAAGATACTCAAACGAGAAATGAAAAAATACACAATTGGAATTGTAAAGATACGCAAACGATGTAAAGATACACAATTGGAATAGTAAAGATACGCAAACGATGTAAAGATACTCAGTTTGAAAGAAACACACTCCCACACTTGCAAAACTCTCAAATACAATAGAAACTCGCATCAGAAGCCTTACATAAAGATACTCAAACGAGAAATGAAAAGATACACAATTGGAATAGTAAAGATACGCAAACGATGTAAAGATACACAATTGGAATAGTAAAGATACGCAAACGATGTAAAGATACTCAGTTTGAAAGAAACACACTCCCACACTTGCAAAACTCTCAAATACAATAGAAACTCGCATCAGAAGCCTTACAGAAAGATACTCAAACGAGAAATGAAAAGATACACAATTGGAATAGTAAAGATACGCAAACGATGTAAAGATACACAATTGGAATAGTAAAGATACGCAAACGATGTAAAGATAAACAATTGGAATAGTAAAGATACGCAAACGATGTAAAGATACTCAGTTTGAAAGAAACACACTCCCACACTTGCAAAACTCTCAAATTCAATAGAAACTCGCATCAGAAGACTTACAGAAAGATACTCAAACGAGAAATGAAAAGATACACAATTGGAATAGTAAAGATACGCAAACGATGTAAAGATACACAATTGGAATAGTAAAGATACGCAAACGATGTAAAGATACACAATTGGAATAGTAAAGATACGGAAACGATGTAAAGATACACAATTGGAATAGTAAAGATACGCAAACGATGTAAAGATACTCAGTTTGAAAGAAACACACTCCCACACTTGCAAAACTTTCACATACAATAGAAACTAGCATCAGAAGCCTTACAGAAAGATACTCAAACGAGAAATGAAAAGATACACAATTGGAATAGTAAAGATACGCAAACGATGTAAAGATACACAATTGGAATAGTAAAGATACGGAAACGATGTAAAGATACACAATTGGAATAGTAAAGATACGCAAACGATGTAAAGATACTCAGTTTGAAAGAAACACACTCCCACACTTGCAAAACTTTCAAATACAATAGAAACTAGCATCAGAAGCCTTACAGAAAGATACTCAAACGAGAAATGAAAAAATACACAATTGGAATAGTAAAGATACGCAAACGATGTAAAGATACACAATTAGAATAGTAAAGATACGCAAACGATGTAAAGATACTCAGTTTGAAAGAAACACACTCCCACACTTGCAAAACTCTCAAATACAATAGAAACTCGCATCAGAAAGCCTTACAGAAAGATACTCAAACGAGAAATGAAAAGATACACAATTGGAATAGTAAAGATACGCAAACGATGTAAAGATACTCAGTTTGAAAGAAACACACTCCCACACTTGCAAAACTCTCAAATACAATAGAAACTCACATCAGAAAGCCTTAAAGAAAGATACTCAAACGAGAAATGAAAAAATACACAATTGGAATTGTAAAGATACGCAAACGATGTAAAGATACACAATTGGAATAGTAAAGATACGCAAACGATGTAAAGATACTCAGTTTGAAAGAAACACACTCCCACACTTGCAAAACTCTCAAATACAATAGAAACTGGCATCAGAAGCCTTACAGAAAGATACTCAAACGAGAAATGAAAATATACACAATTGGAATAGTAAAGATACACAAACGATGTAAAGATACACAATTGGAATAGTAAAGATACGCAAACGATGTAAAGATACGCAGTTTGAAAGAAACACAGTCCCACACTTGCAAAACTCTCAAATTCAATAGAAACTCGCATCAGAAAGCCTTACAGAACGATACTCAAACAAGAAATGAAAAGATACACAATTGGAATAGTAAAGATACGCAAACGATGTAAAGATACTCAGTTTGAAAGAAACACAGTCCCACACTTGCAAAACTCTCAAATTCAATAGAAACTCGCATCAGAAAGGCTTACAGAAAGATACTCAAACGAGAAATGAAAAGATACACAATTGGAATAGTAAAGATACGCAAACGATGTAAAGATACTCAGTTTGAAAGAAACACACTCCCACAATTGCAAAACTCTCAAATTCAATAGAAACTCGCATCAGAAAGCCTTACAGAAAGATACTCAAACGAGAAATGAAAAGATACACAATTGGAATAGTAAAGATACGCAAACGATGTAAAGATACTCAGATTGAAAGAAACACACTCCCACACTTGCAAAACTCTCAAATACAATAGAAACTCGCATCAGAAGCCTTACAGAAAGATGCTCAAACGAGAAATGAAAAGATACTCAATTGGAATTGTAAAGATACGCAAATGATGTAAAGATACACAATTGGAATAGTAAAGATACGCAAACGATGTAAAGATACTCAGTTTGAAAGAAACACACTCCCACACTTGCAAAACTCTCAAATACAATAGAAACTCGCATCAGAAGCCTTACATAAAGATACTCAAACGAGAAATGAAAAGATACACAATTGGAATAGTAAAGATACGCAAACGATGTAAAGATACACAATTGGAATAGTAAAGATACGCAAACGATGTAAAGATACTCAGTTTGAAAGAAACACACTCCCACACTTGCAAAACTCTCAAATACAATAGAAACTCGCATCAGAAGCCTTACAGAAAGATACTCAAACGAGAAATGAAAAGATACACAATTGGAATAGTAAAGATACGCAAACGATGTAAAGATACACAATTGGAATACTAAAGATACGCAAACGATGTAAAGATACTCAGTTTGAAAGAAACACACTCCCACACTTGCAAAACTCTCAAATACAATAGAAACTCGCATCAGAAGCCTTACAGAAAGATACTCAAACGAGAAATGAAAAGATACACAATTGGAATAGTAAAGATACGCAAACGATGTAAAGATACACAATTGGAATAGTAAAGATACGCAAACGATGTAAAGATACACAATTGGAATAGTAAAGATACGCAAACGATGTAAAGATACTCAGTTTGAAAGAAACACACTCCCACACTTGCAAAACTCTCAAATTCAATAGAAACTCGCATCAGAAGACTTACAGAAAGATACTCAAACGAGAAATGAAAAGATACACAATTGGAATAGTAAAGATACGCAAACGATGTAAAGATACACAATTGGAATAGTAAAGATACGCAAACGATGTAAAGATACACAATTGGAATAGTAAAGATACGCAAACGATGTAAAGATACACAATTGGAATAGTAAAGATACGCAAACGATGTAAAGATACTCAGTTTGAAAGAAACACACTCCCACACTTGCAAAAATTTTCAAATACAATAGAAACTAGCATCAGAAGCCTTACAGAAAGATACTCAAACGAGAAATGAAAAGATACACAATTGGAATAGTAAAGATACGCAAACGATGTAAAGATACACAATTAGAATAGTAAAGATACGCAAACGATGTAAAGATACTCAGTTTGAAAGAAACACACTCCCACACTTGCAAAACTCTCAAATTCAATAGAAACTCGCATCAGAAAGCCTTACAGAAAGATACTCAAACGAGAAATGAAAAGATACACAATTGGAATAGTAAAGATACGCAAACGATGTAAAGATACACAGTTTGAAAGAAACACACTCCCACACTTGCAAAACTGTCAAATACAATAGAAACTCGCATCAGAAGCCTTACAGAAAGATACTCAAACGAGAAATGAAAAGATACACAATTGGAATAGTAAAGATACGCAAACGATGTAAAGATACACAATTGGAATAGTAAAGATACGCAAACGATGTAAAGATACTCAGTTTGAAAGAAACACACTCCCACACTTGCAAAACTTTCACATACAATAGAAACTAGCATCAGAAGCCTTACAGAAAGATACTCAAACGAGAAATGAAAAGATACACAATTGGAATAGTAAAGATACGCAAACGATGTAAAGATACACAATTGGAATAGTAAAGATACGCAAACGATGTAAAGATACACAATTGGAATAGTAAAGATACGCAAACGATGTAAAGATACTCAGTTTGAAAGAAACACACTCCCACACTTGCAAAACTTTCAAATACAATAGAAACTAGCATCAGAAGCCTTACAGAAAGATACTCAAACGAGAAATGAAAAAATACACAATTGGAATAGTAAAGATACGCAAACGATGTAAAGATACACAATTAGAATAGTAAAGATACGCAAACGATGTAAAGATACTCAGTTTGAAAGAAACACACTCCCACACTTGCAAAACTCTCAAATACAATAGAAACTCGCATCAGAAAGCCTTACAGAAAGATACTCAAACGAGAAATGAAAAGATACACAATTGGAATAGTAAAGATACGCAAACGATGTAAAGATACTCAGTTTGAAAGAAACACACTCCCACACTTGCAAAACTCTCAAATACAATAGAAACTCGCATCAGAAAGCCTTAAAGAAAGATACTCAAACGAGAAATGAAAAGATACACAATTGGAATAGTAAAGATACGCACACGAGAAATGAAAAGATACACAATTGGAATAGTAAAGATACGCAAACGATGTAAAGATACTCAGTTTGAAAGAAACACACTCCCACACTTGCAAAACTCTCAAATACAATAGAAACTCGCATCAGAAGCCTTACAGAAAGATACTCAAACGAGAAATGAAAAGATACTCAATTGGAATTGTAAAGATACGCAAATGATGTAAAGATACACAATTGGAATAGTAAAGATACGCAAACGATGTAAAGATACTCAGTTTGAGAGAAACACACTCCCACACTTGCAAAACTCTCAAATACAATAGAAACTCGCATCAGAAAGCCTTACATAAAGATACTCAAACGAGAAATGAAAAGATACACAATTGGAATAGTAAAGATACGCAAACGATATAAAGATACACAATTGGAATAGTAAAGATACGCAAACGATGTAAAGATACTCAGTTTGAAAGAAACACACTCCCACACTTGCAAAACTCTCAAATACAATAGAAACTCGCATCAGAAGCCTTACATAAAGATACTCAAACGAGAAATGAAAAGATACACAATTGGAATAGTAAAGATACGCAAACGATGTAAAGATACACAATTGGAATAGTAAAGATACGCAAACGATGTAAAGATACTCAGTTTGAAAGAAACACACTCCCACACTTGCAAAACTCTCAAATACAATAGAAACTCGCATCAGAAGCCTTACAAAAAGATACTCAAACGAGAAATGAAAAGATACACAATTGGAATAGTAAAGATACGCAAACGATGTAAAGATACACAATTGGAATAGTAAAGATACGCAAACGATGTAAAGATACTCAGTTTGAAAGAAACACAGTCCCACACTTGCAAAACTCTCAAATTCAATAGAAACTCGCATCAGAAAGCCTTACAGAACGATACTCAAACAAGAAATGAAAAGATACACAATTGGAATAGTAAAGATACGCAAACGATGTAAAGATACTCAGATTGAAAGAAACACACTCCCACACTTGCAAAACTCTCAAATTCAATAGAAACTCGCATCAGAAAGGCTTACAGAAAGATACTCAAACGAGAAATGAAAAGATACACAATTGGAATAGTAAAGATACGCAAACGATGTAAAGATACTCAGTTTGAAAGAAACACACTCCCACACTTGCAAAATTTTCAAATACAATAGAAACTAGCATCAGAAGCCTTACAGAAAGATACTCAAACGAGAAATGAAAAGATACACAATTGGAATAGTAAAGATACGCAAACGATGTAAAGATACACAATTAGAATAGTAAAGATACGCAAACGATGTAAAGATACTCAGTTTGAAAGAAACACACTCCCACACTTGCAAAACTCTCAAATTCAATAGAAACTCGCATCAGAAAGCCTTACAGAAAGATACTCAAACGAGAAATGAAAAGATACACAATTGGAATAGTAAAGATACGCAAACGATGTAAAGATACACAGTTTGAAAGAAACACACTCCCACACTTGCAAAACTGTCAAATACAATAGAAACTCGCATCAGAAGCCTTACAGAAAGATACTCAAACGAGAAATGAAAAGATACACAATTGGAATAGTAAAGATACGCAAACGATGTAAAGATACTCAGTTTGAAAGAAACACACTCCCACACTTGCAAAACTTTCAAATACAATAGAAACTAGCATCAAAAGCCTTACAGAAAGATACTCAAACGAGAAATGAAAAGATACACAATTGGAATAGTAAAGATACGCAAACGATGTAAAGATACACAATTAGAATAGTAAAGATACGCAAACGATGTAAAGATACTCAGTTTGAAAGAAACACACTCCCACACTTGCAAAACTCTCAAATACAATAGAAACTCGCATCAGAAGCCTTACATAAAGATACTCAAACGAGAAATGAAAAGATACACAATTGGAATAGTAAAGATACGCAAACGATGTAAAGATACACAATTAGAATAGTAAAGATACGCAAACGATGTAAAGATACTCAGTTTGAAAGAAACACACTCCCACACTTGCAAAACTCTCAAATACAATAGAAACTCGCATCAGAAAGCCTTACAGAAAGATACTCAAACGAGAAATGAAAAGATACACAATTGGAATAGTAAAGATACGCAAACGATGTAAAGATACTCAGTTTGAAAGAAACACACTCCCACACTTGCAAAACTCTCAAATACAATAGAAACTCGCATCAGAAAGCCTTAAAGAAAGATACTCAAACGAGAAATGAAAAGATACACAATTGGAATAGTAAAGATACGCACACGAGAAATGAAAAGATACACAATTGGAATAGTAAAGATACGCAAACGATGTAAAGATACTCAGTTTGAAAGAAACACACTCCCACACTTGCAAAACTCTCAAATACAATAGAAACTCGCATCAGAAGCCTTACAGAAAGATACTCAAACGAGAAATGAAAAGATACTCAATTGGAATTGTAAAGATACGCAAATGATGTAAAGATACACAATTGGAATAGTAAAGATACGCAAACGATGTAAAGATACTCAGTTTGAGAGAAACACACTCCCACACTTGCAAAACTCTCAAATACAATAGAAACTCGCATCAGAAAGCCTTACATAAAGATACTCAAACGAGAAATGAAAAGATACACAATTGGAATAGTAAAGATACGCAAACGATATAAAGATACACAATTGGAATAGTAAAGATACGCAAACGATGTAAAGATACTCAGTTTGAAAGAAACACACTCCCACACTTGCAAAACTCTCAAATACAATAGAAACTCGCATCAGAAGCCTTACATAAAGATACTCAAACGAGAAATGAAAAGATACACAATTGGAATAGTAAAGATACGCAAACGATGTAAAGATACACAATTGGAATAGTAAAGATACGCAAACGATGTAAAGATACTCAGTTTGAAAGAAACACACTCCCACACTTGCAAAACTCTCAAATACAATAGAAACTCGCATCAGAAGCCTTACAAAAAGATACTCAAACGAGAAATGAAAAGATACACAATTGGAATAGTAAAGATACGCAAACGATGTAAAGATACACAATTGGAATAGTAAAGATACGCAAACGATGTAAAGATACTCAGTTTGAAAGAAACACAGTCCCACACTTGCAAAACTCTCAAATTCAATAGAAACTCGCATCAGAAAGCCTTACAGAACGATACTCAAACAAGAAATGAAAAGATACACAATTGGAATAGTAAAGATACGCAAACGATGTAAAGATACTCAGATTGAAAGAAACACACTCCCACACTTGCAAAACTCTCAAATTCAATAGAAACTCGCATCAGAAAGGCTTACAGAAAGATACTCAAACGAGAAATGAAAAGATACACAATTGGAATAGTAAAGATACGCAAACGATGTAAAGATACTCAGTTTGAAAGAAACACACTCCCACACTTGCAAAATTTTCAAATACAATAGAAACTAGCATCAGAAGCCTTACAGAAAGATACTCAAACGAGAAATGAAAAGATACACAATTGGAATAGTAAAGATACGCAAACGATGTAAAGATACACAATTAGAATAGTAAAGATACGCAAACGATGTAAAGATACTCAGTTTGAAAGAAACACACTCCCACACTTGCAAAACTCTCAAATTCAATAGAAACTCGCATCAGAAAGCCTTACAGAAAGATACTCAAACGAGAAATGAAAAGATACACAATTGGAATAGTAAAGATACGCAAACGATGTAAAGATACACAGTTTGAAAGAAACACACTCCCACACTTGCAAAACTGTCAAATACAATAGAAACTCGCATCAGAAGCCTTACAGAAAGATACTCAAACGAGAAATGAAAAGATACACAATTGGAATAGTAAAGATACGCAAACGATGTAAAGATACTCAGTTTGAAAGAAACACACTCCCACACTTGCAAAACTTTCAAATACAATAGAAACTAGCATCAAAAGCCTTACAGAAAGATACTCAAACGAGAAATGAAAAGATACACAATTGGAATAGTAAAGATACGCAAACGATGTAAAGATACACAATTAGAATAGTAAAGATACGCAAACGATGTAAAGATACTCAGTTTGAAAGAAACACACTCCCACACTTGCAAAACTCTCAAATTCAATAGAAACTCGCATCAGAAAGCCTTACAGAAAGATACTCAAACGAGAAATGAAAAGATACACAATTGGAATAGTAAAGATACGCAAACGATGTAAAGATACACAATTGGAATAGTAAAGATACGCAAACGATGAAAAGATACACAATTGGAATAGTAAAGATACGCAAACGATGTAAAGATACACAATTAGAATAGTAAAGATACGCAAACGATGTAAAGATACTCAGTTTGAAAGATACACACTCCCACACTTGCAAAACTCTCAAATTCAATAGAAACTCGCATCAGAAAGCCTTACATAAAGATACTCAAACGAGAAATGAAAAGATACACAATTGGAATAGTAAAGATACGCAAACGATGTAAAGATACTCAGTTTGAAAGAAACACACTCCCACACTTGCAAAACTCTCAAATACAATAGAAACTCGCATCAGAAGCCTTACATAAAGATACTCAAACGAGAAATGAAAAGATACACAATTGGAATAGTAAAGATACGCAAACGATGTAAAGATACTCAGTTTGAAAGAAACACACTCCCACACTTGCAAAACTCTCAAATACAATAGAAACTCGCATCAGAAGCCTTACATAAAGATACTCAAACGAGAAATGAAAAGATACACAATTGGAATAGTAAAGATACGCAAACGATGTAAAGATACACAATTGGAATAGTAAAGATACGCAAACGATGTAAAGATACTCAGTTTGAAAGAAACACACTCCCACACTTGCAAAACTCTCAAATACAATAGAAACTCGCATCAGAAGCCTTACAAAAAGATACTCAAACGAGAAATGAAAAGATACACAATTGGAATAGTAAAGATACGCAAACGATGTAAAGATACACAATTGGAATAGTAAAGATACGCAAACGATGTAAAGATACTCAGTTTGAAAGAAACACAGTCCCACACTTGCAAAACTCTCAAATTCAATAGAAACTCGCATCAGAAAGCCTTACAGAACGATACTCAAACAAGAAATGAAAAGATACACAATTGGAATAGTAAAGATACGCAAACGATGTAAAGATACTCAGTTTGAAAGAAACACAGTCCCACACTTGCAAAACTCTCAAATTCAATAGAAACTCGCATCAGAAAGGCTTACAGAAAGATACTCAAACGAGAAATGAAAAGATACACAATTGGAATAGTAAAGATACGCAAACGATGTAAAGATACTCAGTTTGAAAGAAACACACTCCCACAATTGCAAAACTCTCAAATTCAATAGAAACTCGCATCAGAAAGCCTTACAGAAAGATACTCAAACGAGAAATGAAAAGTTACACAATTGGAATAGTAAAGATACGCAAACGATGTAAAGATACTCAGATTGAAAGAAACACACTCCCACACTTGCAAAACTCTCAAATACAATAGAAACTCGCATCAGAAGCCTTACAGAAAGATGCTCAAACGAGAAATGAAAAGATACGCAAACGATATAAAGATACTCAGTTTGAAAGAAACACACTCCCACACTTGTAAAACTCTCAAATACAATAGAAACTCGCATTAGAAGCCTTACAGAAAGATACTCAAACGAGAAATGAAAAGATACACAATTGGAATAGTAAAGATACGCAAACGATGTAAAGATACTCAGTTTGAAAGAAACACACTCCCACACTTGCAAAACTTTCAAATACAATAGAAACTAGCATCAAAAGCCTTACAGAAAGATACTCAAACGAGAAATGAAAAGATACACAATTGGAATAGTAAAGATACGCAAACGATGTAAAGATACACAATTAGAATAGTAAAGATACGCAAACGATGTAAAGATACTCAGTTTGAAAGAAACACACTCCCACACTTGCAAAACTCTCAAATTCAATAGAAACTCGCATCAGAAAGCCTTACAGAAAGATACTCAAACGAGAAATGAAAAGATACACAATTGGAATAGTAAAGATACGCAAACGATGTAAAGATACACAATTGGAATAGTAAAGATACGCAAACGATGAAAAGATACACAATTGGAATAGTAAAGATACGCAAACGATGTAAAGATACACAATTGGAATAGTAAAGATACGCAAACGATGTAAAGATACTCAGTTTGAAAGATACACACTCCCACACTTGCAAAACTCTCAAATTCAATAGAAACTCGCATCAGAAAGCCTTACAGAAAGATACTCAAACGAGAAATGAAAAGATACACAATTGGAATAGTAAAGATACGCAAACGATGTAAAGATACTCAGATTGAAAGAAACACACTCCCACACTTGCAAAACTCTCAAATTCAATAGAAACTCGCATCAGAAAGGCTTACAGAATGATACTCAAACGAGAAATGAAAAGATACACAATTGGAATAGTAAAGATACGCAAACGATGTAAAGATACTCAGTTTGAAAGAAACACACTCCCACAATTGCAAAACTCTCAAATTCAATAGAAACTCGCATCAGAAAGCATTATAGAAAGATACTCAAACGAGAAATGAAAAGATACACAATTGGAATAGTAAAGATACGCAAACGATGTAAAGATACACAATTGGAATAGTAAAGATACGCAAACGATGTAAAGATACTCAGTTTGAAAGAAACACACTCCCACACTTGCAAAACTCTCAAATACAATAGAAACTGGCATCAGAAGCCTTACAGAAAGATACTCAAATGAGAAATGAAAAGATACACAATTGGAATAGTAAAGATACGCAAACGATGTAAAGATAATCAGTTTGAAAGAAACACACTCCCACACTGGCAAAACTCTCAAATACAATAGAAACTCGCATCACAAGCCTTACAGAAAGATACTCAAACGAGAAATGAAAAGATACACAATTGGAATAGTAAAGATACGCAAACGATGTAAAGATACACAATTGGAATAGTAAAGATACGGAAACGATGTAAAGATACACAATTGGAATAGTAAAGATACGCAAACGATGTAAAGATACTCAGTTTGAAAGAAACACACTCCCACACTTGCAAAACTTTCACATACAATAGAAACTAGCATCAGAAGCCTTACAGAAAGATACTCAAACGAGAAATGAAAAGATACACAATTGGAATAGTAAAGATACGCAAACGATGTAAAGATACACAATTGGAATAGTAAAGATACGGAAACGATGTAAAGATACACAATTGGAATAGTAAAGATACGCAAACGATGTAAAGATACTCAGTTTGAAAGAAACACACTCCCACACTTGCAAAACTTTCAAATACAATAGAAACTAGCATCAGAAGCCTTACAGAAAGATACTCAAACGAGAAATGAAAAGATACACAATTGGAATAGTAAAGATACGCAAACGATGTAAAGATACACAATTAGAATAGTAAAGATACGCAAACGATGTAAAGATACTCAGTTTGAAAGAAACACACTCCCACACTTGCAAAACTCTCAAATTCAATAGAAACTCGCATCAGAAAGCCTTACAGAAAGATACTCAAACGAGAAATGAAAAGATACACAATTGGAATAGTAAAGATACGCAAACGATGTAAAGATACTCAGTTTGAAAGAAACACACTCCCACACTTGCAAAACTCTCAAATTCAATAGAAACTCGCATCAGAAAGCCTTACAGAAAGATACTCAAACGAGAAATGAAAAGATACACAATTGGAATAGTAAAGATACGCGAACGATGTAAAGATACACAATTGGAATACTAAAGATACGCAAACGATGTAAAGATACTCAGTTTGAAAGAAACACACTCCCACAATTGCAAAACTCTCAAATTCAATAGAAACTCGCATCAGAAAGCCTTACAGAAAGATACTCAAACGAGAAATGAAAAGATACACAATTGGAATAGTAAAGATACGCAAACGATGTAAAGATACACAATTGGAATAGTAAAGATACGCAAACGATGTAAAGATACTCAGTTTGAAAGAAACACACTCCCACACTTGCAAAACTCTCAAATACAATAGAAACTGGCATCAGAAGCCTTACAGAAAGATACTCAAATGAGAAATGAAAAGATACACAATTGGAATAGTAAAGATACGCAAACGATGTAAAGATACTCAGTTTGAAAGAAACACACTCCCACACTTGCAAAACTTTCAAATACAATAGAAACTAGCATCAGAAGCCTTACAGAAAGATACTCAAACTAGAAATGAAAAAATACACAATTGGAATAGTAAAGATACGCAAACGATGTAAAGATACACAATTAGAATAGTAAAGATACGCAAACGATGTAAAGATACTCAGTTTGAAAGAAACACACTCCCACACTTGCAAAACTCTCAAATACAATAGAAACTCGCATCAGAAAGTCTTACAGAAAGATACTCAAACGAGAAATGAAAAGATACACAATTGGAATAGTAAAGATACGCAAACGATGTAAAGATACTCAGTTTGAAAGAAACACACTCCCACACTTGCAAAACTCTCAAATACAATAGAAACTCACATCAGAAAGCCTTAAAGAAAGATACTCAAACGAGAAATGAAAAGATACACAATTGGAATAGTAAAGATACGCACACGAGAAATGAAAAGATACACAATTGGAATAGTAAAGATACGCAAACGATGTAAAGATACTCAGTTTGAAAGAAACACACTCCCACACTTGCAAAACTCTCAAATACAATAGAAACTCGCATCAGAAGCCTTACAGAAAGATACTCAAACGAGAAATGAAAAGATACTCAATTGGAATTGTAAAGATACGCAAATGATGTAAAGATACACAATTGGAATAGTAAAGATACGCAAACGATGTAAAGATACTCAGTTTGAGAGAAACACACTCCCACACTTGCAAAACTCTCAAATACAATAGAAACTCGCATCAGAAAGCCTTACATAAAGATACTCAAACGAGAAATGAAAAGATACACAATTGGAATAGTAAAGATACGGAAACGATGTAAAGATACACAATTGGAATAGTAAAGATACGCAAACGATGTAAAGATACTCAGTTTGAAAGAAACACACTCCCACACTTGCAAAACTTTCACATACAATAGAAACTAGCATCAGAAGCCTTACAGAAAGATACTCAAACGAGAAATGAAAAGATACACAATTGGAATAGTAAAGATACGCAAACGATGTAAAGATACACAATTGGAATAGTAAAGATACGGAAACGATGTAAAGATACACAATTGGAATAGTAAAGATACGCAAACGATGTAAAGATACTCAGTTTGAAAGAAACACACTCCCACACTTGCAAAACTTTCAAATACAATAGAAACTAGCATCAGAAGCCTTACAGAAAGATACTCAAACGAGAAATGAAAAAATACACAATTGGAATAGTAAAGATACGCAAACGATGTAAAGATACACAATTAGAATAGTAAAGATACGCAAACGATGTAAAGATACTCAGTTTGAAAGAAACACACTCCCACACTTGCAAAACTCTCAAATACAATAGAAACTCGCATCAGAAAGCCTTACAGAAAGATACTCAAACGAGAAATGAAAAGATACACAATTGGAATAGTAAAGATACGCAAACGATGTAAAGATACTCAGTTTGAAAGAAACACACTCCCACACTTGCAAAACTCTCAAATACAATAGAAACTCACATCAGAAAGCCTTAAAGAAAGATACTCAAACGAGAAATGAAAAAATACACAATTGGAATTGTAAAGATACGCAAACGATGTAAAGATACACAATTGGAATAGTAAAGATACGCAAACGATGTAAAGATACTCAGTTTGAAAGAAACACACTCCCACACTTGCAAAACTCTCAAATACAATAGAAACTGGCATCAGAAGCCTTACAGAAAGATACTCAAACGAGAAATGAAAATATACACAATTGGAATAGTAAAGATACACAAACGATGTAAAGATACACAATTGGAATAGTAAAGATACGCAAACGATGTAAAGATACGCAGTTTGAAAGAAACACAGTCCCACACTTGCAAAACTCTCAAATTCAATAGAAACTCGCATCAGAAAGCCTTACAGAACGATACTCAAACAAGAAATGAAAAGATACACAATTGGAATAGTAAAGATACGCAAACGATGTAAAGATACTCAGTTTGAAAGAAACACAGTCCCACACTTGCAAAACTCTCAAATTCAATAGAAACTCGCATCAGAAAGGCTTACAGAAAGATACTCAAACGAGAAATGAAAAGATACACAATTGGAATAGTAAAGATACGCAAACGATGTAAAGATACTCAGTTTGAAAGAAACACACTCCCACAATTGCAAAACTCTCAAATTCAATAGAAACTCGCATCAGAAAGCCTTACAGAAAGATACTCAAACGAGAAATGAAAAGATACACAATTGGAATAGTAAAGATACGCAAACGATGTAAAGATACTCAGATTGAAAGAAACACACTCCCACACTTGCAAAACTCTCAAATACAATAGAAACTCGCATCAGAAGCCTTACAGAAAGATGCTCAAACGAGAAATGAAAAGATACTCAATTGGAATTGTAAAGATACGCAAATGATGTAAAGATACACAATTGGAATAGTAAAGATACGCAAACGATGTAAAGATACTCAGTTTGAGAGAAACACACTCCCACACTTGCAAAACTCTCAAATACAATAGAAACTCGCATCAGAAGCCTTACATAAAGATACTCAAACGAGAAATGAAAAGATACACAATTGGAATAGTAAAGATACGCAAACGATATAAAGATACACAATTGGAATAGTAAAGATACGCAAACGATGTAAAGATACTCAGTTTGAAAGAAACACACTCCCACACTTGCAAAACTCTCAAATACAATAGAAACTCGCATCAGAAGCCTTACATAAAGATACTCAAACGAGAAATGAAAAGATACACAATTGGAATAGTAAAGATACGCACACGAGAAATGAAAAGATACACAATTGGAATAGTAAAGATACGCAAACGATGTAAAGATACTCAGTTTGAAAGAAACACACTCCCACACTTGCAAAACTCTCAAATACAATAGAAACTCGCATCAGAAGCCTTACAGAAAGATACTCAAACGAGAAATGAAAAGATACTCAATTGGAATTGTAAAGATACGCAAATGATGTAAAGATACACAATTGGAATAGTAAAGATACGCAAACGATGTAAAGATACTCAGTTTGAGAGAAACACACTCCCACACTTGCAAAACTCTCAAATACAATAGAAACTCGCATCAGAAAGCCTTACATAAAGATACTCAAACGAGAAATGAAAAGATACACAATTGGAATAGTAAAGATACGGAAACGATGTAAAGATACACAATTGGAATAGTAAAGATACGCAAACGATGTAAAGATACTCAGTTTGAAAGAAACACACTCCCACACTTGCAAAACTTTCACATACAATAGAAACTAGCATCAGAAGCCTTACAGAAAGATACTCAAACGAGAAATGAAAAGATACACAATTGGAATAGTAAAGATACGCAAACGATGTAAAGATACACAATTGGAATAGTAAAGATACGGAAACGATGTAAAGATACACAATTGGAATAGTAAAGATACGCAAACGATGTAAAGATACTCAGTTTGAAAGAAACACACTCCCACACTTGCAAAACTTTCAAATACAATAGAAACTAGCATCAGAAGCCTTACAGAAAGATACTCAAACGAGAAATGAAAAAATACACAATTGGAATAGTAAAGATACGCAAACGATGTAAAGATACACAATTAGAATAGTAAAGATACGCAAACGATGTAAAGATACTCAGTTTGAAAGAAACACACTCCCACACTTGCAAAACTCTCAAATACAATAGAAACTCGCATCAGAAAGCCTTACAGAAAGATACTCAAACGAGAAATGAAAAGATACACAATTGGAATAGTAAAGATACGCAAACGATGTAAAGATACTCAGTTTGAAAGAAACACACTCCCACACTTGCAAAACTCTCAAATACAATAGAAACTCACATCAGAAAGCCTTAAAGAAAGATACTCAAACGAGAAATGAAAAAATACACAATTGGAATTGTAAAGATACGCAAACGATGTAAAGATACACAATTGGAATAGTAAAGATACGCAAACGATGTAAAGATACTCAGTTTGAAAGAAACACACTCCCACACTTGCAAAACTCTCAAATACAATAGAAACTGGCATCAGAAGCCTTACAGAAAGATACTCAAACGAGAAATGAAAATATACACAATTGGAATAGTAAAGATACACAAACGATGTAAAGATACACAATTGGAATAGTAAAGATACGCAAACGATGTAAAGATACGCAGTTTGAAAGAAACACAGTCCCACACTTGCAAAACTCTCAAATTCAATAGAAACTCGCATCAGAAAGCCTTACAGAACGATACTCAAACAAGAAATGAAAAGATACACAATTGGAATAGTAAAGATACGCAAACGATGTAAAGATACTCAGTTTGAAAGAAACACAGTCCCACACTTGCAAAACTCTCAAATTCAATAGAAACTCGCATCAGAAAGGCTTACAGAAAGATACTCAAACGAGAAATGAAAAGATACACAATTGGAATAGTAAAGATACGCAAACGATGTAAAGATACTCAGTTTGAAAGAAACACACTCCCACAATTGCAAAACTCTCAAATTCAATAGAAACTCGCATCAGAAAGCCTTACAGAAAGATACTCAAACGAGAAATGAAAAGATACACAATTGGAATAGTAAAGATACGCAAACGATGTAAAGATACTCAGATTGAAAGAAACACACTCCCACACTTGCAAAACTCTCAAATACAATAGAAACTCGCATCAGAAGCCTTACAGAAAGATGCTCAAACGAGAAATGAAAAGATACTCAATTGGAATTGTAAAGATACGCAAATGATGTAAAGATACACAATTGGAATAGTAAAGATACGCAAACGATGTAAAGATACTCAGTTTGAGAGAAACACACTCCCACACTTGCAAAACTCTCAAATACAATAGAAACTCGCATCAGAAGCCTTACATAAAGATACTCAAACGAGAAATGAAAAGATACACAATTGGAATAGTAAAGATACGCAAACGATATAAAGATACACAATTGGAATAGTAAAGATACGCAAACGATGTAAAGATACTCAGTTTGAAAGAAACACACTCCCACACTTGCAAAACTCTCAAATACAATAGAAACTCGCATCAGAAGCCTTACATAAAGATACTCAAACGAGAAATGAAAAGATACACAATTGGAATAGTAAAGATACGCAAACGATGTAAAGATACACAATTGGAATAGTAAAGATACGCAAACGATGTAAAGATACTCAGTTTGAAAGAAACACACTCCCACACTTGCAAAACTCTCAAATACAATAGAAACTCGCATCAGAAGCCTTACAGAAAGATACTCAAACGAGAAATGAAAAGATACACAATTGGAATAGTAAAGATACGCAAACGATGTAAAGATACACAATTGGAATAGTAAAGATACGCAAACGATGTAAAGATACACAATTGGAATAGTAAAGATACGCAAACGATGTAAAGATACTCAGTTTGAAAGAAACACACTCCCACACTTGCAAAACTCTCAAATTCAATAGAAACTCGCATCAGAAGACTTACAGAAAGATACTCAAACGAGAAATGAAAAGATACACAATTGGAATAGTAAAGATACGCAAACGATGTAAAGATACACAATTGGAATAGTAAAGATACGCAAACAATGTAAAGATACACAATTGGAATAGTAAAGATACGCAAACGATGTAAAGATACACAATTGGAATAGTAAAGATACGCAAACGATGTAAAGATACTCAGTTTGAAAGAAACACACTCCCACACTTGCAAAAATTTTCAAATACAATAGAAACTAGCATCAGAAGCCTTACAGAAAGATACTCAAACGAGAAATGAAAAGATACACAATTGGAATAGTAAAGATACGCAAACGATGTAAAGATACACAATTAGAATAGTAAAGATACGCAAACGATGTAAAGATACTCAGTTTGAAAGAAACACACTCCCACACTTGCAAAACTCTCAAATTCAATAGAAACTCGCATCAGAAAGCCTTACAGAAAGATACTCAAACGAGAAATGAAAAGATACACAATTGGAATAGTAAAGATACGCAAACGATGTAAAGATACACAGTTTGAAAGAAACACACTCCCACACTTGCAAAACTGTCAAATACAATAGAAACTCGCATCAGAAGCCTTACAGAAAGATACTCAAACGAGAAATGAAAAGATACACAATTGGAATAGTAAAGATACGCAAACGATGTAAAGATACACAATTGGAATAGTAAAGATACGCAAACGATGTAAAGATACTCAGTTTGAAAGAAACACACTCCCACACTTGCAAAACTTTCACATACAATAGAAACTAGCATCAGAAGCCTTACAGAAAGATACTCAAACGAGAAATGAAAAGATACACAATTGGAATAGTAAAGATACGCAAACGATGTAAAGATACACAATTGGAATAGTAAAGATACGGAAACGATGTAAAGATACACAATTGGAATAGTAAAGATACGCAAACGATGTAAAGATACTCAGTTTGAAAGAAACACACTCCCACACTTGCAAAACTTTCAAATACAATAGAAACTAGCATCAGAAGCCTTACAGAAAGATACTCAAACGAGAAATGAAAAAATACACAATTGGAATAGTAAAGATACGCAAACGATGTAAAGATACACAATTAGAATAGTAAAGATACGCAAACGATGTAAAGATACTCAGTTTGAAAGAAACACACTCCCACACTTGCAAAACTCTCAAATACAATAGAAACTCGCATCAGAAAGCCTTACAGAAAGATACTCAAACGAGAAATGAAAAGATACACAATTGGAATAGTAAAGATACGCAAACGATGTAAAGATACTCAGTTTGAAAGAAACACACTCCCACACTTGCAAAACTCTCAAATACAATAGAAACTCGCATCAGAAGCCTTACAAAAAGATACTCAAACGAGAAATGAAAAGATACACAATTGGAATAGTAAAGATACGCAAACGATGTAAAGATACACAATTGGAATAGTAAAGATACGCAAACGATGTAAAGATACTCAGTTTGAAAGAAACACAGTCCCACACTTGCAAAACTCTCAAATTCAATAGAAACTCGCATCAGAAAGCCTTACAGAACGATACTCAAACAAGAAATGAAAAGATACACAATTGGAATAGTAAAGATACGCAAACGATGTAAAGATACTCAGTTTGAAAGAAACACAGTCCCACACTTGCAAAACTCTCAAATTCAATAGAAACTCGCATCAGAAAGGCTTACAGAAAGATACTCAAACGAGAAATGAAAAGATACACAATTGGAATAGTAAAGATACGCAAACGATGTAAAGATACTCAGTTTGAAAGAAACACACTCCCACAATTGCAAAACTCTCAAATTCAATAGAAACTCGCATCAGAAAGCCTTACAGAAAGATACTCAAACGAGAAATGAAAAGTTACACAATTGGAATAGTAAAGATACGCAAACGATGTAAAGATACTCAGATTGAAAGAAACACACTCCCACACTTGCAAAACTCTCAAATACAATAGAAACTCGCATCAGAAGCCTTACAGAAAGATGCTCAAACGAGAAATGAAAAGATACGCAAACGATATAAAGATACTCAGTTTGAAAGAAACACACTCCCACACTTGTAAAACTCTCAAATACAATAGAAACTCGCATTAGAAGCCTTACAGAAAGATACTCAAACGAGAAATGAAAAGATACACAATTGGAATAGTAAAGATACGCAAACGATGTAAAGATACTCAGTTTGAAAGAAACACACTCCCACACTTGCAAAACTCTCAAATTCAATAGAAACTCGCATCAGAAGACTTACAGAAAGATACTCAAACGAGAAATGAAAAGATACACAATTGGAATAGTAAAGATACGCAAACGATGTAAAGATACACAATTGGAATAGTAAAGATACGCAAACGATGTAAAGATACACAATTGGAATAGTAAAGATACGCAAACGATGTAAAGATACACAATTGGAATAGTAAAGATACGCAAACGATGTAAAGATACTCAGTTTGAAAGAAACACACTCCCACACTTGCAAAACTTTCAAATACAATAGAAACTAGCATCAAAAGCCTTACAGAAAGATACTCAAACGAGAAATGAAAAGATACACAATTGGAATAGTAAAGATACGCAAACGATGTAAAGATACACAATTAGAATAGTAAAGATACGCAAACGATGTAAAGATACTCAGTTTGAAAGAAACACACTCCCACACTTGCAAAACTCTCAAATTCAATAGAAACTCGCATCAGAAAGCCTTACAGAAAGATACTCAAACGAGAAATGAAAAGATACACAATTGGAATAGTAAAGATACGCAAACGATGTAAAGATACACAATTGGAATAGTAAAGATACGCAAACGATGAAAAGATACACAATTGGAATAGTAAAGATACGCAAACGATGTAAAGATACACAATTAGAATAGTAAAGATACGCAAACGATGTAAAGATACTCAGTTTGAAAGATACACACTCCCACACTTGCAAAACTCTCAAATTCAATAGAAACTCGCATCAGAAAGCCTTACAGAAAGATACTCAAACGAGAAATGAAAAGATACACAATTGGAATAGTAAAGATACGCAAACGATGTAAAGATACTCAGATTGAAAGAAACACACTCCCACACTTGCAAAACTCTCAAATTCAATAGAAACTCGCGTCAGAAAGGCTTACAGAATGATACTCAAACGAGAAATGAAAAGATACACAATTGGAATAGTAAAGATACGCAAACGATGTAAAGATACTCAGTTTGAAAGAAACACACTCCCACAATTGCAAAACTCTCAAATTCAATAGAAACTCGCATCAGAAAGCCTTATAGAAAGATACTCAAACGAGAAATGAAAAGATACACAATTGGAATAGTAAAGATACGCAAACGATGTAAAGATACACAATTGGAATAGTAAAGATACGCAAACGATGTAAAGATACTCAGTTTGAAAGAAACACACTCCCACACTTGCAAAACTCTCAAATACAATAGAAACTGGCATCAGAAGCCTTACAGAAAGATACTCAAATGAGAAATGAAAAGATACACAATTGGAATAGTAAAGATACGCAAACGATGTAAAGATACTCAGTTTGAAAGAAACACACTCCCACACTGGCAAAACTCTCAAATACAATAGAAACTCGCATCACAAGCCTTACAGAAAGATACTCAAACGAGAAATGAAAAGATACACAATTGGAATAGTAAAGATACGCAAACGATGTAAAGATACACAATTGGAATAGTAAAGATACGGAAACGATGTAAAGATACACAATTGGAATAGTAAAGATACGCAAACGATGTAAAGATACTCAGTTTGAAAGAAACACACTCCCACACTTGCAAAACTTTCACATACAATAGAAACTAGCATCAGAAGCCTTACAGAAAGATACTCAAACGAGAAATGAAAAGATACACAATTGGAATAGTAAAGATACGCAAACGATGTAAAGATACACAATTGGAATAGTAAAGATACGGAAACGATGTAAAGATACACAATTGGAATAGTAAAGATACGCAAACGATGTAAAGATACTCAGTTTGAAAGAAACACACTCCCACACTTGCAAAACTTTCAAATACAATAGAAACTAGCATCAGAAGCCTTACAGAAAGATACTCAAACGAGAAATGAAAAGATACACAATTGGAATAGTAAAGATACGCAAACGATGTAAAGATACACAATTAGAATAGTAAAGATACGCAAACGATGTAAAGATACTCAGTTTGAAAGAAACACACTCCCACACTTGCAAAACTCTCAAATTCAATAGAAACTCGCATCAGAAAGCCTTACAGAAAGATACTCAAACGAGAAATGAAAAGATACACAATTGGAATAGTAAAGATACGCAAACGATGTAAAGATACTCAGTTTGAAAGAAACACACTCCCACACTTGCAAAACTCTCAAATTCAATAGAAACTCGCATCAGAAAGCCTTACAGAAAGATACTCAAACGAGAAATGAAAAGATACACAATTGGAATAGTAAAGATACGCGAACGATGTAAAGATACACAATTGGAATAGTAAAGATACGCAAACGATGTAAAGATACTCAGTTTGAAAGAAACACACTCCCACAATTGCAAAACTCTCAAATTCAATAGAAACTCGCATCAGAAAGCCTTACAGAAAGATACTCAAACGAGAAATGAAAAGATACACAATTGGAATAGTAAAGATACGCAAACGATGTAAAGATACACAATTGGAATAGTAAAGATACGCAAACGATGTAAAGATACTCAGTTTGAAAGAAACACACTCCCACACTTGCAAAACTCTCAAATACAATAGAAACTGGCATCAGAAGCCTTACAGAAAGATACTCAAATGAGAAATGAAAAGATACACAATTGGAATAGTAAAGATACGCAAACGATGTAAAGATACTCAGTTTGAAAGAAACACACTCCCACACTTGCAAAACTTTCAAATACAATAGAAACTAGCATCAGAAGCCTTACAGAAAGATACTCAAACTAG
The DNA here is from genome assembly GCF_933775445.1 of Argentina anserina. Lineage (NCBI taxonomy): Eukaryota > Viridiplantae > Streptophyta > Magnoliopsida > Rosales > Rosaceae > Argentina > Argentina anserina. Next base: position 180,809 of record NW_026089442.1, read on the forward strand.
AAATGAAAAGATACACAATTGGAATAGTAAAGATACGCAAACGATGTAAAGATACACAATTAGAATAGTAAAGATACGCAAACGATGTAAAGATACTCAGTTTGAAAGAAACACACTCCCACACTTGCAAAACTCTCAAATACAATAGAAACTCGCATCAGAAAGTCTTACAGAAAGATACTCAAACGAGAAATGAAAAGATACACAATTGGAATAGTAAAGATACGCAAACGATGTAAAGATACTCAGTTTGAAAGAAACACACTCCCACACTTGCAAAACTCTCAAATACAATAGAAACTCACATCAGAAAGCCTTAAAGAAAGATACTCAAACGAGAAATGAAAAGATACACAATTGGAATAGTAAAGATACGCACACGAGAAATGAAAAGATACACAATTGGAATAGTAAAGATACGCAAACGATGTAAAGATACTCAGTTTGAAAGAAACACACTCCCACACTTGCAAAACTCTCAAATACAATAGAAACTCGCATCAGAAGCCTTACAGAAAGATACTCAAACGAGAAATGAAAAGATACTCAATTGGAATTGTAAAGATACGCAAATGATGTAAAGATACACAATTGGAATAGTAAAGATACGCAAACGATGTAAAGATACTCAGTTTGAGAGAAACACACTCCCACACTTGCAAAACTCTCAAATACAATAGAAACTCGCATCAGAAAGCCTTACATAAAGATACTCAAACGAGAAATGAAAAGATACACAATTGGAATAGTAAAGATACGCAAACGATATAAAGATACACAATTGGAATAGTAAAGATACGCAAACGATGTAAAGATACTCAGTTTGAAAGAAACACACTCCCACACTTGCAAAACTCTCAAATACAATAGAAACTCGCATCAGAAGCCTTACATAAAGATACTCAAACGAGAAATGAAAAGATACACAATTGGAATAGTAAAGATACGCAAACGATGTAAAGATACACAATTGGAATAGTAAAGATACGCAAACGATGTAAAGATACTCAGTTTGAAAGAAACACACTCCCACACTTGCAAAACTCTCAAATACAATAGAAACTCGCATCAGAAGCCTTACAAAAAGATACTCAAACGAGAAATGAAAAGATACACAATTGGAATAGTAAAGATACGCAAACGATGTAAAGATACACAATTGGAATAGTAAAGATACGCAAACGATGTAAAGATACTCAGTTTGAAAGAAACACAGTCCCACACTTGCAAAACTCTCAAATTCAATAGAAACTCGCATCAGAAAGCCTTACAGAACGATACTCAAACAAGAAATGAAAAGATACACAATTGGAATAGTAAAGATACGCAAACGATGTAAAGATACTCAGTTTGAAAGAAACACAGTCCCACACTTGCAAAACTCTCAAATTCAATAGAAACTCGCATCAGAAAGGCTTACAGAAAGATACTCAAACGAGAAATGAAAAGATACACAATTGGAATAGTAAAGATACGCAAACGATGTAAAGATACTCAGTTTGAAAGAAACACACTCCCACAATTGCAAAACTCTCAAATTCAATAGAAACTCGCATCAGAAAGCCTTACAGAAAGATACTCAAACGAGAAATGAAAAGTTACACAATTGGAATAGTAAAGATACGCAAACGATGTAAAGATACTCAGATTGAAAGAAACACACTCCCACACTTGCAAAACTCTCAAATACAATAGAAACTCGCATCAGAAGCCTTACAGAAAGATGCTCAAACGAGAAATGAAAAGATACGCAAACGATATAAAGATACTCAGTTTGAAAGAAACACACTCCCACACTTGTAAAACTCTCAAATACAATAGAAACTCGCATTAGAAGCCTTACAGAAATTCTCAAACGAGAAATGAAAAGATACACAATTGGAATAGTAAAGATACGCAAACGATGTAAAGATACTCAGTTTGAAAGAAACACACTCCCACACTTGCAAAACTTTCAAATACAATAGAAACTCGCATCAGAAGCCTTACAGAAAGATACTCAAACGAGAAATGAAAAGATACACAATTGGAATAGTAAAGATACGCAAACGATGTAATGATACACAATTGGAATAGTAAAGATACGGAAACGATGTAAAGATACACAATTGGAATAGTAAAGATACGCAAACGATGTAAAGATACTGAGTTTGAAAGAAACACACTCCCACACTTGCAAAACTTTCAAATACAATAGAAACTCGCATCAGAAGCCTTACAGAAAGATTGTCAAACGAGAAATGAAAAGATACACAATTGGAATAGTAAAGATACGCAAACGATGTAAAGATACTCAGTTTGAAAGAAACACACTCCCACACTTGCAAAACTCTCAAATTCAATAGAAACTCGCATCAGAAAGCCTTACAGAAAGATACTCAAACGAGAAATGAAAAGATACACAATTGGAATAGTAAAGATACGCAAACGATGTAAAGATACACAATTGGAATAGTAAAGATACGCAAACGATGTAAAGATACTCAGTTTGAAAGAAACACACTCCCACACTTGCAAAACTCTCAAATTCAATAGAAACTCGCATCAGAAGACTTACAGAAAGATACTCAAACGAGAAATGAAAAGATACACAATTGGAATAGTAAAGATACGCAAACGATGTAAAGATACACAATTGGAATAGTAAAGATACGCAAACGATGTAAAGATACACAATTGGAATAGTAAAGATACGAAAACGATGTAAAGATACTCAGTTTGAAAGAAACACACTCCCACACTTGCAAAACTTTCAAATACAATAGAAACTAGCATCAAAAGCCTTACAGAAAGATACTCAAACGAGAAATGAAAAGATACACAATTGGAATAGTAAAGATACGCAAACGATGTAAAGATACACAATTAGAATAGTAAAGATACGCAAACGATGTAAAGATACTCAGTTTGAAAGAAACACACTCCCACACTTGCAAAACTCTCAAATTCAATAGAAACTCGCATCAGAAAGCCTTACAGAAAGATACTCAAACGAGAAATGAAAAGATACACAATTGGAATAGTAAAGATACGCAAACGATGTAAAGATACACAATTGGAATAGTAAAGATACGCAAACGATGAAAAGATACACAATTGGAATAGTAAAGATACGCAAACGATGTAAAGATACACAATTAGAATAGTAAAGATACGCAAACGATGTAAAGATACTCAGTTTGAAAGATACACACTCCCACACTTGCAAAACTCTCAAATTCAATAGAAACTCGCATCAGAAAGCCTTACAGAAAGATACTCAAACGAGAAATGAAAAGATACACAATTGGAATAGTAAAGATACGCAAACGATGTAAAGATACTCAGATTGAAAGAAACACACTCCCACACTTGCAAAACTCTCAAATTCAATAGAAACTCGCATCAGAAAGGCTTACAGAATGATACTCAAACGAGAAATGAAAAGATACACAATTGGAATAGTAAAGATACGCAAACGATGTAAAGATACTCAGTTTGAAAGAAACACACTCCCACAATTGCAAAACTCTCAAATTCAATAGAAACTCGCATCAGAAAGCCTTACAGAAAGATACTCAAACGAGAAATGAAAAGATACACAATTGGAATAGTAAAGATACGCAAACGATGTAAATATACACAATTGGAATAGTAAAGATACGCAAACGATGTAAAGATACTCAGTTTGAAAGAAACACACTCCCACACTTGCAAAACTCTCAAATACAATAGAAACTGGCATCAGAAGCCTTACAGAAAGATACTCAAATGAGAAATGAAAAGATACACAATTGGAATAGTAAAGATACGCAAACGATGTAAAGATACTCAGTTTGAAAGAAACACACTCCCACACTGGCAAAACTCTCAAATACAATAGAAACTCGCATCACAAGCCTTACAGAAAGATACTCAAACGAGAAATGAAAAGATACACAATTGGAATAGTAAAGATACGCAAACGATGTAAAGATACACAATTGGAATAGTAAAGATACGGAAACGATGTAAAGATACACAATTGGAATAGTAAAGATACGCAAACGATGTAAAGATACTCAGTTTGAAAGAAACACACTCCCACACTTGCAAAACTTTCACATACAATAGAAACTAGCATCAGAAGCCTTACAGAAAGATACTCAAACGAGAAATGAAAAGATACACAATTGGAATAGTAAAGATACGCAAACGATGTAAAGATACACAATTGGAATAGTAAAGATACGGAAACGATGTAAAGATACACAATTGGAATAGTAAAGATACGAAAACGATGTAAAGATACTCAGTTTGAAAGAAACACACTCCCACACTTGCAAAACTCTCAAATTCAATAGAAACTCGCATCAGAAGCCTTACAGAAAGATGCTCAAACGAGAAATGAAAAGATACGCAAACGATATAAAGATACTCAGTTTGAAAGAAACACACTCCCACACTTGTAAAACTCTCAAATACAATAGAAACTCGCATCAGAAGCCTTACAGAAAGATACTCAAACGAGAAATGAAAAGATACACAATTGGAATAGTAAAGATACGCAAACGATGTAAAGATACTCAGTTTGAAAGAAACACACTCCCACACTTGCAAAACTTTCAAATACAATAGAAACTCGCATCAGAAGCCTTACAGAAAGATACTCAAACGAGAAATGAAAAGATACACAATTGGAATAGTAAAGATACGCAAACGATGTAATGATACACAATTGGAATAGTAAAGATACGGAAACGATGTAAAGATACACAATTGGAATAGAAAAGATACGCAAACGATGTAAAGATACTGAGTTTGAAAGAAACACAGTCCCACACTTGCAAAACTTTCAAATACAATAGAAACTCGCATCAGAAGCCTTACAGAAAGATACTCAAACGAGAAATGAAAAGATACACAATTGGAATAGTAAAGATACGCAAACGATGTAAAGATACACAATTGGAATAGTAAAGATACGCAAACGATGTAAAGATACTCAGTTTGAAAGAAACACACTCCCACACTTGCAAAACTCTCAAATACAATAAAAACTCGCATTAGAAGCCTTACAGAAAGATACTCAAACGAGAAATGAAAAGATACACAATTGGAATAGTAAAGATACGCAAACGATGTAAAGATACACAATTGGAATAGTAAAGATACGCAAACGATATAAAGATACACAATTGGAATAGTAAAGATACGCAAACGATGTAAAGATACTCAGTTTGAAAGAAACACAGTCCCACACTTGCAAAACTCTCAAATTCAATAGAAACTCGCATCAGAAAGGCTTACAGAAAGATACTCAAACGAGAAATGAAAAGATACACAATTGGAATAGTAAAGATACGCAAACGATGTAAAGATACTCAGTTTGAAAGAAACACACTCCCACAATTGCAAAACTCTCAAATTCAATAGAAACTCGCATCAGAAAGCCTTACAGAAAGATACTCAAACGAGAAATGAAAAGATACATAATTGGAATAGTAAAGATGCGCAAACGATGTAAAGATACTCAGATTGAAAGAAACACTCTCCCACACTTGCAAAACTCTCAAATACAATAGAAACTCGCATCAGAAGCCTTACAGAAAGATACTCAAACGAGAAATGAAAAGATACACAATTGGAATAGTAAAGATACGCAAACGATATAAAGATACTCAGTTTGAAAGAAACACACTCCCACACTTGTAAAACTCTCAAATACAATAGAAACTCGCATTAGAAGCCTTACAGAAAGATACTCAAACGAGAAATGAAAAGATACACAATTGGAATAGTAAAGATACGCAAACGATGTAAAGATACTCAGTTTGAAAGAAACACACTCCCACACTTGCAAAACTTTCAAATACAATAGAAACTCGCATCAGAAGCCTTACAGAAAGATACTCAAACGAGAAATGAAAAGATACACAATTGGAATAGTAAAGATACGCAAACGATGTAATGATACACAATTGGAATAGTAAAGATACGGAAACGATGTAAAGATACACAATTGGAATAGTAAAGATACGCAAACGATGTAAAGATACTGAGTTTGAAAGAAACACACTCCCACACTTGCAAAACTTTCAAATACAATAGAAACTCGCATCAGAAGCCTTACAGAAAGATACTCAAACGAGAAATGAAAAGATACACAATTGGAATAGTAAAGATACGCAAACGATGTAAAGATACACAATTGGAATAGTAAAGATACGGAAACGATGTAAAGATACACAATTGGAATAGTAAAGATACGCAAACGATGTAAAGATACTCAGTTTGAAAGAAACACACTCCCACACTTGCAAAACTTTCACATACAATAGAAACTAGCATCAGAAGCCTTACAGAAAGATACTCAAACGAGAAATGAAAAGATACACAATTGGAATAGTAAAGATACGCAAACGATGTAAAGATACACAATTGGAATAGTAAAGATACGGAAACGATGTAAAGATACACAATTGGAATAGTAAAGATACGCAAACGATGTAAAGATACTCAGTTTGAAAGAAACACACTCCCACACTTGCAAAACTTTCAAATAAAATAGAAACTAGCATCAGAAGCCTTACAGAAAGATACTCAAACGAGAAATGAAAAGATACACAATTGGAATAGTAAAGATACGCAAACGATGTAAAGATACACAATTAGAATAGTAAAGATACGCAAACGATGTAAAGATACTCAGTTTGAAAGAAACACACTCCCACACTTGCAAAACTCTCAAATTCAATAGAAACTCGCATCAGAAAGCCTTACAGAAAGATACTCAAACGAGAAATGAAAAGATACACAATTGGAATAGTAAAGATACGCAAACGATGTAAAGATACACAATTGGAATAGTAAAGATACGCAAACGATGTAAAGATACTCAGTTTGAAAGAAACACACTCCCACACTTGCAAAACTGTCAAATACAATAGAAACTCGCATCAGAAGCCTTACAGAAAGATACTCAAACGAGAAATGAAAAGATACACAATTGGAATAGTAAAGATACGCAAACGATGTAAAGGTACACAATTGGAATAGTAAAGATACGGAAACGATGTAAAGATACACAATTGGAATAGTAAAGATACGCAAACGATGTAAAGATACTCAGTTTGAAAGAAACACACTCCCACACTTGCAAAACTTTCACATACAATAGAAACTAGCATCAGAAGCCTTACAGAAAAATACTCAAACGAGAAATGAAAAGATACACAATTGGAATAGTAAAAATACGCAAACGATGTAAAGATACACAATTGGAATAGTAAAGATACGGAAACGATGTAAAGATACACAATTGGAATAGTAAAGATACGCAAACGATGTAAAGATACTCAGTTTGAAAGAAACACACTCCCACACTTGCAAAACTCTCAAATACAATAGAAACTAGCATCAGAAGCCTTACAGAAAGATACTCAAACGAGAAATGAAAAGATACACAATTGGAATAGTAAAGATACGCAAACGATGTAAAGATACACAATTAGAATAGTAAAGATACGCAAACGATGTAAAGATACTCAGTTTGAAAGAAACACACTCCCACACTTGCAAAACTCTCAAATTCAATAGAAACTCGCATCAGAAGCCTTACAGAAAGATACTCAAACGAGAAATGAAAAGATACACAATTGGAATAGTAAAGATACGCAAACGATGTAAAGATACACAATTGGAATAGTAAAGATACGCAAACGATGTAAAGATACTCAGTTTGAAAGAAACACACTCCCACACTTGCAAAACTCTGAAATTCAATAGAAACTCGCATCAGAAAGCCTTACAGAAAGATACTCAAACGAGAAATGAAAAGATACTGAATTGGAATAGTAAAGATACGCAAACGATGTAAAGATACACAATTGGAATAGTAAAGATACGCAAACGATGTAAAGATACACAATTGGAATAGTAAAGATACGGAAACGATGTAAAGATACTCAGTTTGAAAGAAACACACTCCCACACTTGCAAAACTCTCAAATTCAATAGAAACTCGCATCAGAAGCCTTACAGAAAGATACTCAAACGAGAAATGAAAAGATACACAATTGGAATAGTAAAGATACGCAAACGATGTAAAGATACACAATTGGAATAGTAAAGATACGCAAACGATGTAAAGATACTCAGTTTGAAAGAAACACACTCCCACACTTGCAAAACTCTCAAATACAATAGAAACTAGCATCAGAAGCCTTACAGAAAGATACTCAAACGAGAAATGAAAAGATACACAATTGGAATAGTAAAGATACGCAAACGATGTAAAGATACACAATTAGAATAGTAAAGATACGCAAACGATGTAAAGATACTCAGTTTGAAAGAAACACACTCCCACACTTGCAAAACTCTCAAATTCAATAGAAACTCGCATCAGAAGCCTTACAGAAAGATACTCAAACGAGAAATGAAAAGATACACAATTGGAATAGTAAAGATACGCAAACGATGTAAAGATACACAATTGGAATAGTAAAGATACGCAAACGATGTAAAGATACTCAGTTTGAAAGAAACACACTCCCACACTTGCAAAACTCTGAAATTCAATAGAAACTCGCATCAGAAAGCCTTACAGAAAGATACTCAAACGAGAAATGAAAAGATACACAATTGGAATAGTAAAGATACGCAAACGATGTAAAGATACACAATTGGAATAGTAAAGATACGGAAACGATGTAAAGATACACAATTGGAATAGTAAAGATACGCAAACGATGTAAAGATACTCAGTTTGAAAGAAACACACTCCCACACTTGCAAAACTGTCAAATACAATAGAAACTCGCATCAGAAGCCTTACAGAAAGATACTCAAACGAGAAATGAAAAGATACACAATTGGAATAGTAAAGATACGCAAACGATGTAAAGGTACACAATTGGAATAGTAAAGATACGCAAACGATGTAAAGATACACAATTGGAATAGTAAAGATACGCAAACGATGTAAAGATACTCAGTTTGAAAGAAACACACTCCCACACTTGCAAAACTTTCACATACAATAGAAACTAGCATCAGAAGCCTTACAGAAAAATACTCAAACGAGAAATGAAAAGATACACAATTGGAATAGTAAAAATACGCAAACGATGTAAAGATACACAATTGGAATAGTAAAGATACGGAAACGATGTAAAGATACACAATTGGAATAGTAAAGATACGCAAACGATGTAAAGATACTCAGTTTGAAAGAAACACACTCCCACACTTGCAAAACTCTCAAATACAATAGAAACTAGCATCAGAAGCCTTACAGAAAGATACTCAAACGAGAAATGAAAAGATACACAATTGGAATAGTAAAGATACGCAAACGATGTAAAGATACACAATTAGAATAGTAAAGATACGCAAACGATGTAAAGATACTCAGTTTTAAAGAAACACACTCCCACACTGGAAACACTCTCAAATTCAATAGAAACTCGCATCAGAAAGGCTTACAGAAAGATACTCAAACGAGAAATGAAAAGATACACAATTGGAATAGTAAAGATACGCAAACGATGTAAAGATACTCAGTTTGAAAGAAACACACTCCCACAATTGCAAAACTCTCAAATTCAATAGAAACTCGCATCAGAAAGCCTTACAGAAAGATACTCAAACGAGAAATGAAAAGATACATAATTGGAATAGTAAAGATACGCAAACGATGTAAAGATACTCAGATTGAAAGAAACACTCTCCCACACTTGCAAAACTCTCAAATACAATAGAAACTCGCATCAGAAGCCTTACAGAAAGATACTCAAACGAGAAATGAAAAGATACACAATTGGAATAGTAAAGATACGCAAACGATATAAAGATACTCAGTTTGAAAGAAACACACTCCCACACTTGTAAAACTCTCAAATACAATAGAAACTCGCATTAGAAGCCTTACAGAAAGATACTCAAACGAGAAATGAAAAGATACACAATTGGAATAGTAAAGATACGCAAACGATGTAAAGATACTCAGTTTGAAAGAAACACACTCCCACACTTGCAAAACTTTCAAATACAATAGAAACTCGCATCAGAAGCCTTACAGAAAGATACTCAAACGAGAAATGAAAAGATACACAATTGGAATAGTATAGATACGCAAACGATGTAATGATACACAATTGGAATAGTAAAGATACGGAAACGATGTAAAGATACACAATTGGAATAGTAAAGATACGCAAACGATGTAAAGATACTCAGTTTGAAAGAAACACACTCCCACACTTGCAAAACTTTCAAATACAATAGAAACTAGCATCAGAAGCCTTACAGAAAGATACTCAAACGAGAAATGAAAAGATACACAATTGGAATAGTAAAGATACGCAAACGATGTAAAGATACACAATTAGAATAGTAAAGATACGCAAACGATGTAAAGATACTCAGTTTGAAAGAAACACACTCCCACACTTGCAAAACTCTCAAATTCAATAGAAACTCGCATCAGAAAGCCTTACAGAAAGATACTCAAACGAGAAATGAAAAGATACACAATTGGAATAGTAAAGATACGCAAACGATGTAAAGATACACAATTGGAATAGTAAAGATACGGAAACGATGTAAAGATACACAATTGGAATAGTAAAGATACGCAAACGATGTAAAGATACTCAGTTTGAAAGAAACACACTCCCACACTTGCAAAACTTTCACATACAATAGAAACTAGCATCAGAAGCCTTACAGAAAGATACTCAAACGAGAAATGAAAAGATACACAATTGGAATAGTAAAGATACGCAAACGATGTAAAGATACACAATTGGAATAGTAAAGATACGCAAACGATGTAAAGATACTCAGTTTGAAAGAAACACACTCCCACACTTGCAAAACTCTGAAATTCAATAGAAACTCGCATCAGAAAGCCTTACAGAAAGATACTCAAACGAGAAATGAAAAGATACTGAATTGGAATAGTAAAGATACGCAAACGATGTAAAGATACACAATTGGAATAGTAAAGATACGCAAACGATGTAAAGATACACAATTGGAATAGTAAAGATACGGAAACGATGTAAAGATACTCAGTTTGAAAGAAACACACTCCCACACTTGCAAAACTCTCAAATTCAATAGAAACTCGCATCAGAAGCCTTACAGAAAGATACTCAAACGAGAAATGAAAAGATACACAATTGGAATAGTAAAGATACGCAAACGATGTAAAGATACACAATTGGAATAGTAAAGATACGCAAACGATGTAAAGATACTCAGTTTGAAAGAAACACACTCCCACACTTGCAAAACTCTCAAATACAATAGAAACTAGCATCAGAAGCCTTACAGAAAGATACTCAAACGAGAAATGAAAAGATACACAATTGGAATAGTAAAGATACGCAAACGATGTAAAGATACACAATTAGAATAGTAAAGATACGCAAACGATGTAAAGATACTCAGTTTGAAAGAAACACACTCCCACACTTGCAAAACTCTCAAATTCAATAGAAACTCGCATCAGAAGCCTTACAGAAAGATACTCAAACGAGAAATGAAAAGATACACAATTGGAATAGTAAAGATACGCAAACGATGTAAAGATACACAATTGGAATAGTAAAGATACGCAAACGATGTAAAGATACTCAGTTTGAAAGAAACACACTCCCACACTTGCAAAACTCTGAAATTCAATAGAAACTCGCATCAGAAAGCCTTACAGAAAGATACTCAAACGAGAAATGAAAAGATACACAATTGGAATAGTAAAGATACGCAAACGATGTAAAGATACACAATTGGAATAGTAAAGATACGGAAACGATGTAAAGATACACAATTGGAATAGTAAAGATACGCAAACGATGTAAAGATACTCAGTTTGAAAGAAACACACTCCCACACTTGCAAAACTGTCAAATACAATAGAAACTCGCATCAGAAGCCTTACAGAAAGATACTCAAACGAGAAATGAAAAGATACACAATTGGAATAGTAAAGATACGCAAACGATGTAAAGGTACACAATTGGAATAGTAAAGATACGCAAACGATGTAAAGATACACAATTGGAATAGTAAAGATACGCAAACGATGTAAAGATACTCAGTTTGAAAGAAACACACTCCCACACTTGCAAAACTTTCACATACAATAGAAACTAGCATCAGAAGCCTTACAGAAAAATACTCAAACGAGAAATGAAAAGATACACAATTGGAATAGTAAAAATACGCAAACGATGTAAAGATACACAATTGGAATAGTAAAGATACGGAAACGATGTAAAGATACACAATTGGAATAGTAAAGATACGCAAACGATGTAAAGATACTCAGTTTGAAAGAAACACACTCCCACACTTGCAAAACTCTCAAATACAATAGAAACTAGCATCAGAAGCCTTACAGAAAGATACTCAAACGAGAAATGAAAAGATACACAATTGGAATAGTAAAGATACGCAAACGATGTAAAGATACACAATTAGAATAGTAAAGATACGCAAACGATGTAAAGATACTCAGTTTGAAAGAAACACACTCCCACACTTGCAAAACTCTCAAATTCAATAGAAACTCGCATCAGAAAGGCTTACAGAAAGATACTCAAACGAGAAATGAAAAGATACACAATTGGAATAGTAAAGATACGCAAACGATGTAAAGATACTCAGTTTGAAAGAAACACACTCCCACAATTGCAAAACTCTCAAATTCAATAGAAACTCGCATCAGAAAGCCTTACAGAAAGATACTCAAACGAGAAATGAAAAGATACATAATTGGAATAGTAAAGATACGCAAACGATGTAAAGATACTCAGATTGAAAGAAACACTCTCCCACACTTGCAAAACTCTCAAATACAATAGAAACTCGCATCAGAAGCCTTACAGAAAGATACTCAAACGAGAAATGAAAAGATACACAATTGGAATAGTAAAGATACGCAAACGATATAAAGATACTCAGTTTGAAAGAAACACACTCCCACACTTGTAAAACTCTCAAATACAATAGAAACTCGCATTAGAAGCCTTACAGAAAGATACTCAAACGAGAAATGAAAAGATACACAATTGGAATAGTAAAGATACGCAAACGATGTAAAGATACTCAGTTTGAAAGAAACACACTCCCACACTTGCAAAACTTTCAAATACAATAGAAACTCGCATCAGAAGCCTTACAGAAAGATACTCAAACGAGAAATGAAAAGATACACAATTGGAATAGTATAGATACGCAAACGATGTAATGATACACAATTGGAATAGTAAAGATACGGAAACGATGTAAAGATACACAATTGGAATAGTAAAGATACGCAAACGATGTAAAGATACTCAGTTTGAAAGAAACACACTCCCACACTTGCAAAACTTTCAAATACAATAGAAACTAGCATCAGAAGCCTTACAGAAAGATACTCAAACGAGAAATGAAAAGATACACAATTGGAATAGTAAAGATACGCAAACGATGTAAAGATACACAATTAGAATAGTAAAGATACGCAAACGATGTAAAGATACTCAGTTTGAAAGAAACACACTCCCACACTTGCAAAACTCTCAAATTCAATAGAAACTCGCATCAGAAAGCCTTACAGAAAGATACTCAAACGAGAAATGAAAAGATACACAATTGGAATAGTAAAGATACGCAAACGATGTAAAGATACACAATTGGAATAGTAAAGATACGGAAACGATGTAAAGATACACAATTGGAATAGTAAAGATACGCAAACGATGTAAAGATACTCAGTTTGAAAGAAACACACTCCCACACTTGCAAAACTTTCACATACAATAGAAACTAGCATCAGAAGCCTTACAGAAAGATACTCAAACGAGAAATGAAAAGATACACAATTGGAATAGTAAAGATACGCAAACGATGTAAAGATACACAATTGGAATAGTAAAGATACGGAAACGATGTAAAGATACACAATTGGAATAGTAAAGATACGCAAACGATGTAAAGATACTCAGTTTGAAAGAAACACACTCCCACACTTGCAAAACTTTCACATACAATAGAAACTAGCATCAGAAGCCTTACAGAAAGATACTCAAACGAGAAATGAAAAGATACACAATTAGAATAGTAAAGATACGCAAACGATGTAAAGATACTCAGTTTGAAAGAAACACACTCCCACACTTGCAAAACTCTCAAATTCAATAGAAACTCGCATCAGAAAGCCTTACAGAAAGATACTCAAACGAGAAATGAAAAGATACACAATTGGAATAGTAAAGATACGCAAACGATGTAAAGATACACAATTGGAATAGTAAAGATACGCAAACGATGTAAAGATACTCAGTTTGAAAGAAACACACTCCCACACTTGCAAAACTGTCAAATACAATAGAAACTCGCATCAGAAGCCTTACAGAAAGATACTCAAACGAGAAATGAAAAGATACACAATTGGAATAGTAAAGATACGCAAACGATGTAAAGGTACACAATTGGAATAGTAAAGATACGGAAACGATGTAAAGATACACAATTGGAATAGTAAAGATACGCAAACGATGTAAAGATACTCAGTTTGAAAGAAACACACTCCCACACTTGCAAAACTTTCACATACAATAGAAACTAGCATCAGAAGCCTTACAGAAAAATACTCAAACGAGAAATGAAAAGATACACAATTGGAATAGTAAAGATACGCAAACGATGTAAAGATACACAATTGGAATAGTAAAGATACGGAAACGATGTAAAGATACACAATTGGAATAGTAAAGATACGCAAACGATGTAAAGATACTCAGTTTGAAAGAAACACACTCCCACACTTGCAAAACTCTCAAATACAATAGAAACTAGCATCAGAAGCCTTACAGAAAGATACTCAAACGAGAAATGAAAAGATACACAATTGGAATAGTAAAGATACGCAAACGATGTAAAGATACACAATTAGAATAGTAAAGATACGCAAACGATGTAAAGATACTCAGTTTGAAAGAAACACACTCCCACACTTGCAAAACTCTCAAATTCAATAGAAACTCGCATCAGAAAGCCTTACAGAAAGATACTCAAACGAGAAATTAAAAGATACACAATTGGAATAGTAAAGATACGCAAACGATGTAAAGATACTCAGTTTGAAAGAAACACACTCCCACACTTGCAAAACTCTCAAATTCAATAGAAACTCGCATCAGAAAGCCTTACAGAAAGATACTCAAACGAGAAATGAAAAGATACACAATTGGAATAGTAAAGATACGCGAACGATGTAAAGATACACAATTTGAATAGTAAAGATACGCAAACGATGTAAAGATACTCAGTTTGAAAGATACACACTCCCACACTTGCAAAACTCTCAAATTCAATAGAAACTCGCATCAGAAAGCCTTACAGAAAGATACTCAAACGAGAAATGAAAAGATACACAATTGGAATAGTAAAGATACGCAAACGATGTAAAGATACTCAGTTTGAAAGAAACACACTCCCACACTTGCAAAACTCTCAAATTCAATAGAAACTCGTATCAGAAAGCCTTACAGAAAGATACTCAAACGAGAAATGAAAAGATACACAATTGGAATAGTAAAGATACGCAAACGATGTAAATATACACAATTGGAATAGTAAAGATACGCAAACGATGTAAAGATACTCAGTTTGAAAGAAACACAATCCCACACTTGCAAAACTCTCAAATACAATAGAAACTCGCATCAGAACCCTTACAAAAAGATACTCAAACGAGAAATGAAAATATACACAATTGGAATAGTAAAGATACGCAAACGATGTAAAGATACACAATTGGAATAGTAAAGATACGCAAACGATGTAAAGATACTCAGTTTGAAAGAAACACACTCCCACACTTGCAAAACTCTCAAATACAATAGAAACTCGCATCAGAAGCCTTACAGAAAGA
Organism: Argentina anserina; assembly: GCF_933775445.1. Taxonomy (NCBI): domain Eukaryota; kingdom Viridiplantae; phylum Streptophyta; class Magnoliopsida; order Rosales; family Rosaceae; genus Argentina; species Argentina anserina. The sequence goes on from NW_026089442.1 coordinate 196,701, forward strand.
TACTCAAACGAGAAATGAAAAGATACACAATTGGAATAGTAAAGAAACGCAAACGATGTAAAGATACACAATTGGAATAGTAAAGATACGCAAACGATGTAAAGATACTCAGTTTGAAAGAAACACACTCCCACACTTGCAAAACTCTCAAATACAATAGAAACTCGCATCAGAAGCCTTACAGAAAGATACTCAAACGAGAAATGAAAAGATACACAATTGGAATAGTAAAGATACGCAAACGATGTAAAGATACACAATTGGAATAGTAAAGATACGCAAACGATGTAAAGATACTCAGTTTGAAAGAAACACACTCCCACACTTGCAAAACTCTCAAATACAATAGAAACTCGCATCAGAAGCCTTACAGAAAGATACTCAAACGAGAAATGAAAAGATACACAATTGGAATAGTAAAGAAACGCAAACGATGTAAAGTTACACAATTGGAATAGTAAAGATACGCAAACGATGTAAAGATACTCAGTTTGAAAGAAACACACTCCCACACTTGCAAAACTCTCAAATACAATAGAAACTCGCATCAGAAGCCTTACAGAAAGATACTCAAACGAGAAATGAAAAGATACACAATTGGAATAGTAAAGATACGCAAACGATGTAAAGATACACAATTGGAATAGTAAAGATACGCAAACGATGTAAAGATACTCAGTTTGAAAGAAACACACTCCCACAATTGGAATAGTAAAGATACGCAAACGATGTAAATATACTCAGTTTGAAAGAAACACACTCCCACACTTGCAAAACTCTCAAATACAATAGAAACTCGCATCAGAAGCCTTACAGAAAGATACTCAAACGAGAAATGAAAAGATACACAATTGGAATAGTAAAGATACGCAAACGATGTAAAGATACACAATTGGAATAGTAAAAATACGCAAACGATGTAAAGATACTCAGTTTGAAAGAAACACACTCCCACACTTGCAAAACTCTCAAATACAATAGAAACTCGCATCAGAAGCCTTACAGAAAGATACTCAAACGAGAAATGAAAAGATACACAATTGGAATAGTAAAGATACGCAAACGATGTAAAGATACACAATTGGAATAGTAAAGATACGCAAACGATGTAAAGATACTCAGTTTGAAAGAAACACACTCCCACAATTGGAATAGTAAAGATACGCAAACGATGTAAAGATACTCAGTTTGAAAGAAACACACTCCCACACTTGCAAAACTCTCAAATACAATAGAAACTCGCATTAGAAGCCTTACAGAAAGATACTCAAACGAGAAATGAACACACTCCCACAATTGGAATAGTAAAGATACGCAAACGATGTAAAGATACACAATTGGAATAGTAAAGATACGCAAACGATGTAAAGATACTCAGTTTGAAAGAAACACACTCCCACACTTGCAAAACTCTCAAATACAATAGAAACTCGCATCAGAAGCCTTACAGAAAGATACTCAAACGAGAAATGAAAAGATACACAATTGGAATAGTAAAGAAACGCAAACGATGTAAAGATACACAATTGGAATAGTAAAGATACGCAAACGATGTAAAGATACTCAGTTTGAAAGAAACACACTCCCACACTTGCAAAACTCTCAAATACAATAGAAACTCGCATCAGAAGCCTTACAGAAAGATACTCAAACGAGAAATCAAAAGATACATAATTGGAATAGTAAAGATACGCAAACGATGTAAAGATACACAATTGGAATAGTAAAGATACGCAAACGATGTAAAGATACTCAGTTTGAAAGAAACACACTCCCACAATTGCAAAACTCTCAAATACAATAGAAACTCGCATCAGAAGCCTTACAAAAAGATACTCAAACGAGAAATGAAAAGATACACAATTGGAATAGTAAAGATACGCAAACGATGTAAAGATACTCAGTTTGAAAGAAACACACTCCCACACTTGCAAAACTCTCAAATACAATAGAAACTCGCATTAGAAGCCTTACAGAAAGATACTCAAACGAGAAATGAAAAGATACACAATTGGAATAGTAAAGATACGCAAATGATGTAAAGATACTCAGTTTGAAAGAAACACACTCCCACACTTGCAAAACTCTCAAATTCAATAGAAACTGGCATCAGAAAGCCTTACATAAAGATACTAAAACGAGAAATGAAAAGATACTCAATTGGAATAGTAAAGATACGCAAACGATGTAAAGATACACAATTGGAATAGTAAAGATACGCAAACGATGTAAAGATACACAATTGGAATAGTAAAGATACGGAGACGATGTAAAGATACACAATTGGAATAGTAAAGATACGCAAACGATGTAAAGATACTCAGTTTGAAAGAAACACACTCCCACACTTGCAAAACTTTCAAATACAATAGAAACTCGCATCAGAAGCCTTACAGAAAGATACTCAAACGAGAAATGAAAAGATACACAATTGGAATAGTAAAGATACGCAAACGATGTAAAGATACACAATTGGAATAGTAAAGATACGCAAACGATGTAAAGATACACAATTGGAATAGTAAAGATACGAAAACGATGTAAAGATACTCAGTTTGAAAGAAACACACTCCCACACTTGCAAAACTCTCAAATTCAATAGAAACTCGCATCAGAAGCCTTACATAAAGATACTCAAACGAGAAATGAAAAGATACACAATTGGAATAGTAAAGATACGCAAACGATGTAAAGATACACAATTTGAATAGTAAAGATACGCAAACGATGTAAAGATACTCAGTTTGAAAGAAACACACTCCCACACTTGCAAAACTCTCAAATACAATAGAAACTCGCATCAGAAGCCTTACAGAAAGATACTCAAACGAGAAATGGAAAGATACACAATTGGAATAGTAAAGATACGCAAACGATGTAAAGATACACAATTGGAATAGTAAAGATACGCAAACGATGTAAAGATACTCAGTTTGAAAGAAACACACTCCCACACTTGCAAAACTCTCAAATACAATAGAAACTCGCATCAGAAGCCTTACAAAAAGATACTCAAACGAGAAATGAAAAGATACACAATTGGAATAGTAAAGATACGCAAACGATGTAAAGATACACAATTGGAATAGTAAAGATACGCAAACGATGTAAAGATACTCAGTTTGAAAGAAACACACTCCCACACTTGCAAAACTCTCAAATACAATAGAAACTGGCATCAGAAGCCTTACAGAAAGATACTCAAACGAGAAATGAAAAGATACACAATTGGAATAGTAAAGATACGCAAACGATGTAAAGATACACAATTGGAATAGTAAAGATACGCAAACGATGTAAAGATACTCAGTTTGAAAGAAACACAGTCCCACACTTGCAAAACTCTCAAATTCAATAGAAACTCGCATCAGAAAGCCTTACAGAACGATACTCAAACAAGAAATGAAAAGATACACAATTGGAATAGTAAAGATACGCAAACGATGTAAAGATACTCAGTTTGAAAGAAACACAGTCCCACACTTGCAAAACTCTCAAATTCAATAGAAACTCGCATCAGAAAGGCTTACAGAAAGATACTCAAACGAGAAATGAAAAGATACACAATTGGAATAGTAAAGATACGCAAACGATGTAAAGATACTCAGTTTGAAAGAAACACACTCCCACAATTGCAAAACTCTCAAATTCAATAGAAACTCGCATCAGAAAGCCTTACAGAAAGATACTCAAACGAGAAATGAAAAGATACACAATTGGAATAGTAAAGATACGCAAACGATGTAAAGATACTCAGATTGAAAGAAACACACTCCCACACTTGCAAAACTCTCAAATACAATAGAAACTCGCATCAGAAGCCTTACAGAAAGATGCTCAAACGAGAAATGAAAAGATACGCAAACGATATAAAGATACTCAGTTTGAAAGAAACACACTCCCACACTTGTAAAACTCTCAAATACAATAGAAACTCGCAATAGAAGCCTTACAGAAAGATACTCAAACGAGAAATGAAAAGATACACAATTGGAATAGTAAAGATACGCAAACGATGTAAAGATTCACAATTGGAATAGTAAAGATACGCAAACGATGTAAAGATATTCAGTTTGAAAGAAACACACTCCCACACTTGCAAAACTCTCAAATACAATAAAAACTCGCATTAGAAGCCTTACAGAAAGATACTCAAACGAGAAATGAAAAGATACACAATTGGAATAGTAAAGATACGCAAACGATGTAAAGATACTCAGTTTGAAAGAAACACAGTCCCACACTTGCAAAACTCTCAAATTCAATAGAAACTCGCATCAGAAAGCCTTACAGAACGATACTCAAACAAGAAATGAAAAGATACACAATTGGAATAGTAAAGATACGCAAACGATGTAAAGATACTCAGTTTGAAAGAAACACAGTCCCACACTTGCAAAACTCTCAAATTCAATAGAAACTCGCATCAGAAAGGCTTACAGAAAGATACTCAAACGAGAAATGAAAAGATACACAATTGGAATAGTAAAGATACGCAAACGATGTAAAGATACTCAGTTTGAAAGAAACACACTCCCACAATTGCAAAACTCTCAAATTCAATAGAAACTCGCATCAGAAAGCCTTACAGAAAGATACTCAAACGAGAAATGAAAAGTTACACAATTGGAATAGTAAAGATACGCAAACGATGTAAAGATACTCAGATTGAAAGAAACACACTCCCACACTTGCAAAACTCTCAAATACAATAGAAACTCGCATCAGAAGCCTTACAGAAAGATGCTCAAACGAGAAATGAAAAGATACGCAAACGATATAAAGATACTCAGTTTGAAAGAAACACACTCCCACACTTGTAAAACTCTCAAATACAATAGAAACTCGCATTAGAAGCCTTACAGAAATTCTCAAACGAGAAATGAAAAGATACACAATTGGAATAGTAAAGATACGCAAACGATGTAAAGATACTCAGTTTGAAAGAAACACACTCCCACACTTGCAAAACTTTCAAATACAATAGAAACTCGCATCAGAAGCCTTACAGAAAGATACTCAAACGAGAAATGAAAAGATACACAATTGGAATAGTAAAGATACGCAAACGATGTAATGATACACAATTGGAATAGTAAAGATACGGAAACGATGTAAAGATACACAATTGGAATAGTAAAGATACGCAAACGATGTAAAGATACTGAGTTTGAAAGAAACACACTCCCACACTTGCAAAACTTTCAAATACAATAGAAACTCGCATCAGAAGCCTTACAGAAAGATTGTCAAACGAGAAATGAAAAGATACACAATTGGAATAGTAAAGATACGCAAACGATGTAAAGATACTCAGTTTGAAAGAAACACACTCCCACACTTGCAAAACTCTCAAATTCAATAGAAACTCGCATCAGAAAGCCTTACAGAAAGATACTCAAACGAGAAATGAAAAGATACACAATTGGAATAGTAAAGATACGCAAACGATGTAAAGATACACAATTGGAATAGTAAAGATACGCAAACGATGTAAAGATACTCAGTTTGAAAGAAACACACTCCCACACTTGCAAAACTCTCAAATTCAATAGAAACTCGCATCAGAAGACTTACAGAAAGATACTCAAACGAGAAATGAAAAGATACACAATTGGAATAGTAAAGATACGCAAACGATGTAAAGATACACAATTGGAATAGTAAAGATACGCAAACGATGTAAAGATACACAATTGGAATAGTAAAGATACGAAAACGATGTAAAGATACTCAGTTTGAAAGAAACACACTCCCACACTTGCAAAACTTTCAAATACAATAGAAACTAGCATCAAAAGCCTTACAGAAAGATACTCAAACGAGAAATGAAAAGATACACAATTGGAATAGTAAAGATACGCAAACGATGTAAAGATACACAATTAGAATAGTAAAGATACGCAAACGATGTAAAGATACTCAGTTTGAAAGAAACACACTCCCACACTTGCAAAACTCTCAAATTCAATAGAAACTCGCATCAGAAAGCCTTACAGAAAGATACTCAAACGAGAAATGAAAAGATACACAATTGGAATAGTAAAGATACGCAAACGATGTAAAGATACTCAGTTTGAAAGAAACACACTCCCACACTTGCAAAACTCTCAAATTCAATAGAAACTCGCATCAGAAAGCCTTACAGAAAGATACTCAAACGAGAAATGAAAAGATACACAATTGGAATAGTAAAGATACGCGAACGATGTAAAGATACACAATTGGAATAGTAAAGATACGCAAACGATGTAAAGATACTCAGTTTGAAAGAAACACACTCCCACAATTGCAAAACTCTCAAATTCAATAGAAACTCGCATCAGAAAGCCTTACAGAAAGATACTCAAACGAGAAATGAAAAGATACACAATTGGAATAGTAAAGATACGCAAACGATGTAAAGATACACAATTGGAATAGTAAAGATACGCAAACGATGTAAAGATACTCAGTTTGAAAGAAACACACTCCCACACTTGCAAAACTCTCAAATACAATAGAAACTGGCATCAGAAGCCTTACAGAAAGATACTCAAATGAGAAATGAAAAGATACACAATTGGAATAGTAAAGATACGCAAACGATGTAAAGATACTCAGTTTGAAAGAAACACACTCCCACACTTGCAAAACTTTCAAATACAATAGAAACTAGCATCAGAAGCCTTACAGAAAGATACTCAAACTAGAAATGAAAAAATACACAATTGGAATAGTAAAGATACGCAAACGATGTAAAGATACACAATTAGAATAGTAAAGATACGCAAACGATGTAAAGATACTCAGTTTGAAAGAAACACACTCCCACACTTGCAAAACTCTCAAATACAATAGAAACTCGCATCAGAAAGTCTTACAGAAAGATACTCAAACGAGAAATGAAAAGATACACAATTGGAATAGTAAAGATACGCAAACGATGTAAAGATACTCAGTTTGAAAGAAACACACTCCCACACTTGCAAAACTCTCAAATACAATAGAAACTCACATCAGAAAGCCTTAAAGAAAGATACTCAAACGAGAAATGAAAAGATACACAATTGGAATAGTAAAGATACGCACACGAGAAATGAAAAGATACACAATTGGAATAGTAAAGATACGCAAACGATGTAAAGATACTCAGTTTGAAAGAAACACACTCCCACACTTGCAAAACTCTCAAATACAATAGAAACTCGCATCAGAAGCCTTACAGAAAGATACTCAAACGAGAAATGAAAAGATACTCAATTGGAATTGTAAAGATACGCAAACGATGTAAAGATACACAATTGGAATAGTAAAGATACGCAAACGATGTAAAGATACTCAGTTTGAAAGAAACACACTCCCACACTTGCAAAACTCTCAAATACAATAGAAACTCGCATCAGAAAGCCTTACATAAAGATACTCAAACGAGAAATGAAAAGATACACAATTGGAATAGTAAAGATACGCAAACGATATAAAGATACACAATTGGAATAGTAAAGATACGCAAACGATGTAAAGATACTCAGTTTGAAAGAAACACACTCCCACACTTGCAAAACTCTCAAATACAATAGAAACTCGCATCAGAAGCCTTACATAAAGATACTCAAACGAGAAATGAAAAGATACACAATTGGAATAGTAAAGATACGCAAACGATGTAAAGATACACAATTGGAATAGTAAAGATACGCAAACGATGTAAAGATACTCAGTTTGAAAGAAACACACTCCCACACTTGCAAAACTCTCAAATACAATAGAAACTCGCATCAGAAGCCTTACAAAAAGATACTCAAACGAGAAATGAAAAGATACACAATTGGAATAGTAAAGATACGCAAACGATGTAAAGATACACAATTGGAATAGTAAAGATACGCAAACGATGTAAAGATACTCAGTTTGAAAGAAACACAGTCCCACACTTGCAAAACTCTCAAATTCAATAGAAACTCGCATCAGAAAGCCTTACAGAACGATACTCAAACAAGAAATGAAAAGATACACAATTGGAATAGTAAAGATACGCAAACGATGTAAAGATACTCAGTTTGAAAGAAACACAGTCCCACACTTGCAAAACTCTCAAATTCAATAGAAACTCGCATCAGAAAGGCTTACAGAAAGATACTCAAACGAGAAATGAAAAGATACACAATTGGAATAGTAAAGATACGCAAACGATGTAAAGATACTCAGTTTGAAAGAAACACACTCCCACAATTGCAAAACTCTCAAATTCAATAGAAACTCGCATCAGAAAGCCTTACAGAAAGATACTCAAACGAGAAATGAAAAGTTACACAATTGGAATAGTAAAGATACGCAAACGATGTAAAGATACTCAGATTGAAAGAAACACACTCCCACACTTGCAAAACTCTCAAATACAATAGAAACTCGCATCAGAAGCCTTACAGAAAGATGCTCAAACGAGAAATGAAAAGATACGCAAACGATATAAAGATACTCAGTTTGAAAGAAACACACTCCCACACTTGTAAAACTCTCAAATACAATAGAAACTCGCATTAGAAGCCTTACAGAAATTCTCAAACGAGAAATGAAAAGATACACAATTGGAATAGTAAAGATACGCAAACGATGTAAAGATACTCAGTTTGAAAGAAACACACTCCCACACTTGCAAAACTTTCAAATACAATAGAAACTCGCATCAGAAGCCTTACAGAAAGATACTCAAACGAGAAATGAAAAGATACACAATTGGAATAGTAAAGATACGCAAACGATGTAATGATACACAATTGGAATAGTAAAGATACGGAAACGATGTAAAGATACACAATTGGAATAGTAAAGATACGCAAACGATGTAAAGATACTGAGTTTGAAAGAAACACACTCCCACACTTGCAAAACTTTCAAATACAATAGAAACTCGCATCAGAAGCCTTACAGAAAGATTGTCAAACGAGAAATGAAAAGATACACAATTGGAATAGTAAAGATACGCAAACGATGTAAAGATACTCAGTTTGAAAGAAACACACTCCCACACTTGCAAAACTCTCAAATTCAATAGAAACTCGCATCAGAAAGCCTTACAGAAAGATACTCAAACGAGAAATGAAAAGATACACAATTGGAATAGTAAAGATACGCAAACGATGTAAAGATACACAATTGGAATAGTAAAGATACGCAAACGATGTAAAGATACTCAGTTTGAAAGAAACACACTCCCACACTTGCAAAACTCTCAAATTCAATAGAAACTCGCATCAGAAGACTTACAGAAAGATACTCAAACGAGAAATGAAAAGATACACAATTGGAATAGTAAAGATACGCAAACGATGTAAAGATACACAATTGGAATAGTAAAGATACGCAAACGATGTAAAGATACACAATTGGAATAGTAAAGATACGAAAACGATGTAAAGATACTCAGTTTGAAAGAAACACACTCCCACACTTGCAAAACTTTCAAATACAATAGAAACTAGCATCAAAAGCCTTACAGAAAGATACTCAAACGAGAAATGAAAAGATACACAATTGGAATAGTAAAGATACGCAAACGATGTAAAGATACACAATTAGAATAGTAAAGATACGCAAACGATGTAAAGATACTCAGTTTGAAAGAAACACACTCCCACACTTGCAAAACTCTCAAATTCAATAGAAACTCGCATCAGAAAGCCTTACAGAAAGATACTCAAACGAGAAATGAAAAGATACACAATTGGAATAGTAAAGATACGCAAACGATGTAAAGATACACAATTGGAATAGTAAAGATACGCAAACGATGAAAAGATACACAATTGGAATAGTAAAGATACGCAAACGATGTAAAGATACACAATTAGAATAGTAAAGATACGCAAACGATGTAAAGATACTCAGTTTGAAAGATACACACTCCCACACTTGCAAAACTCTCAAATTCAATAGAAACTCGCATCAGAAAGCCTTACAGAAAGATACTCAAACGAGAAATGAAAAGATACACAATTGGAATAGTAAAGATACGCAAACGATGTAAAGATACTCAGATTGAAAGAAACACACTCCCACACTTGCAAAACTCTCAAATTCAATAGAAACTCGCATCAGAAAGGCTTACAGAATGATACTCAAACGAGAAATGAAAAGATACACAATTGGAATAGTAAAGATACGCAAACGATGTAAAGATACTCAGTTTGAAAGAAACACACTCCCACAATTGCAAAACTCTCAAATTCAATAGAAACTCGCATCAGAAAGCCTTACAGAAAGATACTCAAACGAGAAATGAAAAGATACACAATTGGAATAGTAAAGATACGCAAACGATGTAAATATACACAATTGGAATAGTAAAGATACGCAAACGATGTAAAGATACTCAGTTTGAAAGAAACACACTCCCACACTTGCAAAACTCTCAAATACAATAGAAACTGGCATCAGAAGCCTTACAGAAAGATACTCAAATGAGAAATGAAAAGATACACAATTGGAATAGTAAAGATACGCAAACGATGTAAAGATACTCAGTTTGAAAGAAACACACTCCCACACTGGCAAAACTCTCAAATACAATAGAAACTCGCATCACAAGCCTTACAGAAAGATACTCAAACGAGAAATGAAAAGATACACAATTGGAATAGTAAAGATACGCAAACGATGTAAAGATACACAATTGGAATAGTAAAGATACGGAAACGATGTAAAGATACACAATTGGAATAGTAAAGATACGCAAACGATGTAAAGATACTCAGTTTGAAAGAAACACACTCCCACACTTGCAAAACTTTCACATACAATAGAAACTAGCATCAGAAGCCTTACAGAAAGATACTCAAACGAGAAATGAAAAGATACACAATTGGAATAGTAAAGATACGCAAACGATGTAAAGATACACAATTGGAATAGTAAAGATACGGAAACGATGTAAAGATACACAATTGGAATAGTAAAGATACGAAAACGATGTAAAGATACTCAGTTTGAAAGAAACACACTCCCACACTTGCAAAACTCTCAAATTCAATAGAAACTCGCATCAGAAGCCTTACAGAAAGATGCTCAAACGAGAAATGAAAAGATACGCAAACGATATAAAGATACTCAGTTTGAAAGAAACACACTCCCACACTTGTAAAACTCTCAAATACAATAGAAACTCGCATTAGAAGCCTTACAGAAAGATACTCAAACGAGAAATGAAAAGATACACAATTGGAATAGTAAAGATACGCAAACGATGTAAAGATACTCAGTTTGAAAGAAACACACTCCCACACTTGCAAAACTTTCAAATACAATAGAAACTCGCATCAGAAGCCTTACAGAAAGATACTCAAACGAGAAATGAAAAGATACACAATTGGAATAGTAAAGATACGCAAACGATGTAATGATACACAATTGGAATAGTAAAGATACGGAAACGATGTAAAGATACACAATTGGAATAGAAAAGATACGCAAACGATGTAAAGATACTGAGTTTGAAAGAAACACAGTCCCACACTTGCAAAACTTTCAAATACAATAGAAACTCGCATCAGAAGCCTTACAGAAAGATACTCAAACGAGAAATGAAAAGATACACAATTGGAATAGTAAAGATACGCAAACGATGTAAAGATACACAATTGGAATAGTAAAGATACGCAAACGATGTAAAGATACTCAGTTTGAAAGAAACACACTCCCACACTTGCAAAACTCTCAAATACAATAAAAACTCGCATTAGAAGCCTTACAGAAAGATACTCAAACGAGAAATGAAAAGATACACAATTGGAATAGTAAAGATACGCAAACGATGTAAAGATACACAATTGGAATAGTAAAGATACGCAAACGATATAAAGATACACAATTGGAATAGTAAAGATACGCAAACGATGTAAAGATACTCAGTTTGAAAGAAACACAGTCCCACACTTGCAAAACTCTCAAATTCAATAGAAACTCGCATCAGAAAGGCTTACAGAAAGATACTCAAACGAGAAATGAAAAGATACACAATTGGAATAGTAAAGATACGCAAACGATGTAAAGATACTCAGTTTGAAAGAAACACACTCCCACAATTGCAAAACTCTCAAATTCAATAGAAACTCGCATCAGAAAGCCTTACAGAAAGATACTCAAACGAGAAATGAAAAGATACATAATTGGAATAGTAAAGATGCGCAAACGATGTAAAGATACTCAGATTGAAAGAAACACTCTCCCACACTTGCAAAACTCTCAAATACAATAGAAACTCGCATCAGAAGCCTTACAGAAAGATACTCAAACGAGAAATGAAAAGATACACAATTGGAATAGTAAAGATACGCAAACGATATAAAGATACTCAGTTTGAAAGAAACACACTCCCACACTTGTAAAACTCTCAAATACAATAGAAACTCGCATTAGAAGCCTTACAGAAAGATACTCAAACGAGAAATGAAAAGATACACAATTGGAATAGTAAAGATACGCAAACGATGTAAAGATACTCAGTTTGAAAGAAACACACTCCCACACTTGCAAAACTTTCAAATACAATAGAAACTCGCATCAGAAGCCTTACAGAAAGATACTCAAACGAGAAATGAAAAGATACACAATTGGAATAGTAAAGATACGCAAACGATGTAATGATACACAATTGGAATAGTAAAGATACGGAAACGATGTAAAGATACACAATTGGAATAGTAAAGATACGCAAACGATGTAAAGATACTGAGTTTGAAAGAAACACACTCCCACACTTGCAAAACTTTCAAATACAATAGAAACTCGCATCAGAAGCCTTACAGAAAGATACTCAAACGAGAAATGAAAAGATACACAATTGGAATAGTAAAGATACGCAAACGATGTAAAGATACACAATTGGAATAGTAAAGATACGGAAACGATGTAAAGATACACAATTGGAATAGTAAAGATACGCAAACGATGTAAAGATACTCAGTTTGAAAGAAACACACTCCCACACTTGCAAAACTTTCACATACAATAGAAACTAGCATCAGAAGCCTTACAGAAAGATACTCAAACGAGAAATGAAAAGATACACAATTGGAATAGTAAAGATACGCAAACGATGTAAAGATACACAATTGGAATAGTAAAGATACGCAAACGATGTAAAGATACACAATTGGAATAGTAAAGATACGCAAACGATGTAAAGATACTCAGTTTGAAAGAAACACACTCCCACACTTGCAAAACTTTCAAATAAAATAGAAACTAGCATCAGAAGCCTTACAGAAAGATACTCAAACGAGAAATGAAAAGATACACAATTGGAATAGTAAAGATACGCAAACGATGTAAAGATACACAATTAGAATAGTAAAGATACGCAAACGATGTAAAGATACTCAGTTTGAAAGAAACACACTCCCACACTTGCAAAACTCTCAAATTCAATAGAAACTCGCATCAGAAAGCCTTACAGAAAGATACTCAAACGAGAAATGAAAAGATACACAATTGGAATAGTAAAGATACGCAAACGATGTAAAGATACACAATTGGAATAGTAAAGATACGCAAACGATGTAAAGATACTCAGTTTGAAAGAAACACACTCCCACACTTGCAAAACTGTCAAATACAATAGAAACTCGCATCAGAAGCCTTACAGAAAGATACTCAAACGAGAAATGAAAAGATACACAATTGGAATAGTAAAGATACGCAAACGATGTAAAGGTACACAATTGGAATAGTAAAGATACGGAAACGATGTAAAGATACACAATTGGAATAGTAAAGATACGCAAACGATGTAAAGATACTCAGTTTGAAAGAAACACACTCCCACACTTGCAAAACTTTCACATACAATAGAAACTAGCATCAGAAGCCTTACAGAAAAATACTCAAACGAGAAATGAAAAGATACACAATTGGAATAGTAAAAATACGCAAACGATGTAAAGATACACAATTGGAATAGTAAAGATACGGAAACGATGTAAAGATACACAATTGGAATAGTAAAGATACGCAAACGATGTAAAGATACTCAGTTTGAAAGAAACACACTCCCACACTTGCAAAACTCTCAAATACAATAGAAACTAGCATCAGAAGCCTTACAGAAAGATACTCAAACGAGAAATGAAAAGATACACAATTGGAATAGTAAAGATACGCAAACGATGTAAAGATACACAATTAGAATAGTAAAGATACGCAAACGATGTAAAGATACTCAGTTTGAAAGAAACACACTCCCACACTTGCAAAACTCTCAAATTCAATAGAAACTCGCATCAGAAGCCTTACAGAAAGATACTCAAACGAGAAATGAAAAGATACACAATTGGAATAGTAAAGATACGCAAACGATGTAAAGATACACAATTGGAATAGTAAAGATACGCAAACGATGTAAAGATACTCAGTTTGAAAGAAACACACTCCCACACTTGCAAAACTCTGAAATTCAATAGAAACTCGCATCAGAAAGCCTTACAGAAAGATACTCAAACGAGAAATGAAAAGATACTGAATTGGAATAGTAAAGATACGCAAACGATGTAAAGATACACAATTGGAATAGTAAAGATACGCAAACGATGTAAAGATACACAATTGGAATAGTAAAGATACGGAAACGATGTAAAGATACTCAGTTTGAAAGAAACACACTCCCACACTTGCAAAACTCTCAAATTCAATAGAAACTCGCATCAGAAGCCTTACAGAAAGATACTCAAACGAGAAATGAAAAGATACACAATTGGAATAGTAAAGATACGCAAACGATGTAAAGATACACAATTGGAATAGTAAAGATACGCAAACGATGTAAAGATACTCAGTTTGAAAGAAACACACTCCCACACTTGCAAAACTCTCAAATACAATAGAAACTAGCATCAGAAGCCTTACAGAAAGATACTCAAACGAGAAATGAAAAGATACACAATTGGAATAGTAAAGATACGCAAACGATGTAAAGATACACAATTAGAATAGTAAAGATACGCAAACGATGTAAAGATACTCAGTTTGAAAGAAACACACTCCCACACTTGCAAAACTCTCAAATTCAATAGAAACTCGCATCAGAAGCCTTACAGAAAGATACTCAAACGAGAAATGAAAAGATACACAATTGGAATAGTAAAGATACGCAAACGATGTAAAGATACACAATTGGAATAGTAAAGATACGCAAACGATGTAAAGATACTCAGTTTGAAAGAAACACACTCCCACACTTGCAAAACTCTGAAATTCAATAGAAACTCGCATCAGAAAGCCTTACAGAAAGATACTCAAACGAGAAATGAAAAGATACACAATTGGAATAGTAAAGATACGCAAACGATGTAAAGATACACAATTGGAATAGTAAAGATACGGAAACGATGTAAAGATACACAATTGGAATAGTAAAGATACGCAAACGATGTAAAGATACTCAGTTTGAAAGAAACACACTCCCACACTTGCAAAACTGTCAAATACAATAGAAACTCGCATCATAAGCCTTACAGAAAGATACTCAAACGAGAAATGAAAAGATACACAATTGGAATAGTAAAGATACGCAAACGATGTAAAGGTACACAATTGGAATAGTAAAGATACGCAAACGATGTAAAGATACACAATTGGAATAGTAAAGATACGCAAACGATGTAAAGATACTCAGTTTGAAAGAAACACACTCCCACACTTGCAAAACTTTCACATACAATAGAAACTAGCATCAGAAGCCTTACAGAAAAATACTCAAACGAGAAATGAAAAGATACACAATTGGAATAGTAAAAATACGCAAACGATGTAAAGATACACAATTGGAATAGTAAAGATACGGAAACGATGTAAAGATACACAATTGGAATAGTAAAGATACGCAAACGATGTAAAGATACTCAGTTTGAAAGAAACACACTCCCACACTTGCAAAACTTTCAAATACAATAGAAACTAGCATCAGAAGCCTTACAGAAAGATACTCAAACGAGAAATGAAAAGATACACAATTGGAATAGTAAAGATACGCAAACGATGTAAAGATACACAATTGGAATAGTAAAGATACGCAAACGATGTAAAGATACTCAGTTTGAAAGAAACACACTCCCACACTTGCAAAACTCTCAAATTCAATAGAAACTCGCATCAGAAAGGCTTACAGAAAGATACTCAAACGAGAAATGAAAAGATACACAATTGGAATAGTAAAGATACGCAAACGATGTAAAGATACTCAGTTTGAAAGAAACACACTCCCACAATTGCAAAACTCTCAAATTCAATAGAAACTCGCATCAGAAAGCCTTACAGAAAGATACTCAAACGAGAAATGAAAAGATACATAATTGGAATAGTAAAGATACGCAAACGATGTAAAGATACTCAGATTGAAAGAAACACTCTCCCACACTTGCAAAACTCTCAAATACAATAGAAACTCGCATCAGAAGCCTTACAGAAAGATACTCAAACGAGAAATGAAAAGATACACAATTGGAATAGTAAAGATACGCAAACGATATAAAGATACTCAGTTTGAAAGAAACACACTCCCACACTTGTAAAACTCTCAAATACAATAGAAACTCGCATTAGAAGCCTTACAGAAAGATACTCAAACGAGAAATGAAAAGATACACAATTGGAATAGTAAAGATACGCAAACGATGTAAAGATACTCAGTTTGAAAGAAACACACTCCCACACTTGCAAAACTTTCAAATACAATAGAAACTCGCATCAGAAGCCTTACAGAAAGATACTCAAACGAGAAATGAAAAGATACACAATTGGAATAGTAAAGATACGCAAACGATGTAATGATACACAATTGGAATAGTAAAGATACGGAAACGATGTAAAGATACACAATTGGAATAGTAAAGATACGCAAACGATGTAAAGATACTCAGTTTGAAAGAAACACACTCCCACACTTGCAAAACTTTCAAATACAATAGAAACTAGCATCAGAAGCCTTACAGAAAGATACTCAAACGAGAAATGAAAAGATACACAATTGGAATAGTAAAGATACGCAAACGATGTAAAGATACACAATTAGAATAGTAAAGATACGCAAACGATGTAAAGATACTCAGTTTGAAAGAAACACACTCCCACACTTGCAAAACTCTCAAATTCAATAGAAACTCGCATCAGAAAGCCTTACAGAAAGATACTCAAACGAGAAATGAAAAGATACACAATTGGAATAGTAAAGATACGCAAACGATGTAAAGATACACAATTGGAATAGTAAAGATACGGAAACGATGTAAAGATACACAATTGGAATAGTAAAGATACGCAAACGATGTAAAGATACTCAGTTTGAAAGAAACACACTCCCACACTTGCAAAACTTTCACATACAATAGAAACTAGCATCAGAAGCCTTACAGAAAGATACTCAAACGAGAAATGAAAAGATACACAATTGGAATAGTAAAGATACGCAAACGATGTAAAGATACACAATTGGAATAGTAAAGATACGGAAACGATGTAAAGATACACAATTGGAATAGTAAAGATACGCAAACGATGTAAAGATACTCAGTTTGAAAGAAACACACTCCCACACTTGCAAAACTTTCAAATACAATAGAAACTAGCATCAGAAGCCTTACAGAAAGATACTCAAACGAGAAATGAAAAGATACACAATTAGAATAGTAAAGATACGCAAACGATGTAAAGATACTCAGTTTGAAAGAAACACACTCCCACACTTGCAAAACTCTCAAATTCAATAGAAACTCGCATCAGAAAGCCTTACAGAAAGATACTCAAACGAGAAATGAAAAGATACACAATTGGAATAGTAAAGATACGCAAACGATGTAAAGATACACAATTGGAATAGTAAAGATACGCAAACGATGTAAAGATACTCAGTTTGAAAGAAACACACTCCCACACTTGCAAAACTGTCAAATACAATAGAAACTCGCATCAGAAGCCTTACAGAAAGATACTCAAACGAGAAATGAAAAGATACACAATTGGAATAGTAAAGATACGCAAACGATGTAAAGGTACACAATTGGAATAGTAAAGATACGGAAACGATGTAAAGATACACAATTGGAATAGTAAAGATACGCAAACGATGTAAAGATACTCAGTTTGAAAGAAACACACTCCCACACTTGCAAAACTTTCACATACAATAGAAACTAGCATCAGAAGCCTTACAGAAAAATACTCAAACGAGAAATGAAAAGATACACAATTGGAATAGTAAAGATACGCAAACGATGTAAAGATACACAATTGGAATAGTAAAGATACGGAAACGATGTAAAGATACACAATTGGAATAGTAAAGATACGCAAACGATGTAAAGATACTCAGTTTGAAAGAAACACACTCCCACACTTGCAAAACTCTCAAATACAATAGAAACTAGCATCAGAAGCCTTACAGAAAGATACTCAAACGAGAAATGAAAAGATACACAATTGGAATAGTAAAGATACGCAAACGATGTAAAGATACACAATTGGAATAGTAAAGATACGCAAACGATGTAAAGATACTCAGTTTGAAAGAAACACACTCCCACACTTGCAAAACTCTCAAATTCAATAGAAACTCGCATCAGAAAGCCTTACAGAAAGATACTCAAACGAGAAATTAAAAGATACACAATTGGAATAGTAAAGATACGCAAACGATGTAAAGATACTCAGTTTGAAAGAAACACACTCCCACACTTGCAAAACTCTCAAATTCAATAGAAACTCGCATCAGAAAGCCTTACAGAAAGATACTCAAACGAGAAATGAAAAGATACACAATTGGAATAGTAAAGATACGCGAACGATGTAAAGATACACAATTTGAATAGTAAAGATACGCAAACGATGTAAAGATACTCAGTTTGAAAGATACACACTCCCACACTTGCAAAACTCTCAAATTCAATAGAAACTCGCATCAGAAAGCCTTACAGAAAGATACTCAAACGAGAAATGAAAAGATACACAATTGGAATAGTAAAGATACGCAAACGATGTAAAGATACTCAGTTTGAAAGAAACACACTCCCACACTTGCAAAACTCTCAAATTCAATAGAAACTCGTATCAGAAAGCCTTACAGAAAGATACTCAAACGAGAAATGAAAAGATACACAATTGGAATAGTAAAGATACGCAAACGATGTAAATATACACAATTGGAATAGTAAAGATACGCAAACGATGTAAAGATACTCAGTTTGAAAGAAACACAATCCCACACTTGCAAAACTCTCAAATACAATAGAAACTCGCATCAGAACCCTTACAAAAAGATACTCAAACGAGAAATGAAAATATACACAATTGGAATAGTAAAGATACGCAAACGATGTAAAGATACACAATTGGAATAGTAAAGATACGCAAACGATGTAAAGATACTCAGTTTGAAAGAAACACACTCCCACACTTGCAAAACTCTCAAATTCAATAGAAACTCGCATCAGAAGCCTTACAGAAAGATACTCAAACGAGAAATGAAAAGATACACAATTGGAATAGTAAAGAAACGCAAACGATGTAAAGATACACAATTGGAATAGTAAAGATACGCAAACGATGTAAAGATACTCAGTTTGAAAGAAACACACTCCCACACTTGCAAAACTCTCAAATACAATAGAAACTCGCATCAGAAGCCTTACAGAAAGATACTCAAACGAGAAATGAAAAGATACACAATTGGAATAGTAAAGATACGCAAACGATGTAAAGATACACAATTGGAATAGTAAAGATACGCAAACGATGTAAAGATACTCAGTTTGAAAGAAACACACTCCCACACTTGCAAAACTCTCAAATACAATAGAAACTCGCATTAGAAGCCTTACAGAAAGATACTCAAACGAGAAATGAACACACTCCCACAATTGGAATAGTAAAGATACGCAAACGATGTAAAGATACACAATTGGAATAGTAAAGATACGCAAACGATGTAAAGATACTCAGTTTGAAAGAAACACACTCCCACACTTGCAAAACTCTCAAATACAATAGAAACTCGCATCAGAAGCCTTACAGAAAGATACTCAAACGAGAAATGAAAAGATACACAATTGGAATAGTAAAGAAACGCAAACGATGTAAAGATACACAATTGGAATAGTAAAGATACGCAAACGATGTAAAGATACTCAGTTTGAAAGAAACACACTCCCACACTTGCAAAACTCTCAAATACAATAGAAACTCGCATCAGAAGCCTTACAGAAAGATACTCAAACGAGAAATCAAAAGATACATAATTGGAATAGTAAAGATACGCAAACGATGTAAAGATACACAATTGGAATAGTAAAGATACGCAAACGATGTAAAGATACTCAGTTTGAAAGAAACACACTCCCACAATTGCAAAACTCTCAAATACAATAGAAACTCGCATCAGAAGCCTTACAAAAAGATACTCAAACGAGAAATGAAAAGATACACAATTGGAATAGTAAAGATACGCAAACGATGTAAAGATACTCAGTTTGAAAGAAACACACTCCCACACTTGCAAAACTCTCAAATACAATAGAAACTCGCATTAGAAGCCTTACAGAAAGATACTCAAACGAGAAATGAAAAGATACACAATTGGAATAGTAAAGATACGCAAATGATGTAAAGATACTCAGTTTGAAAGAAACACACTCCCACACTTGCAAAACTCTCAAATTCAATAGAAACTGGCATCAGAAAGCCTTACATAAAGATACTAAAACGAGAAATGAAAAGATACTCAATTGGAATAGTATAGATACGCAAACGATGTAAAGATACACAATTGGAATAGTAAAGATACGCAAACGATGTAAAGATACACAATTGGAATAGTAAAGATACGGAGACGATGTAAAGATACACAATTGGAATAGTAAAGATACGCAAACGATGTAAAGATACTCAGTTTGAAAGAAACACACTCCCACACTTGCAAAACTTTCAAATACAATAGAAACTCGCATCAGAAGCCTTACAGAAAGATACTCAAACGAGAAATGAAAAGATACACAATTGGAATAGTAAAGATACGCAAACGATGTAAAGATACACAATTGGAATAGTAAAGATACGCAAACGATGTAAAGATACACAATTGGAATAGTAAAGATACGAAAACGATGTAAAGATACTCAGTTTGAAAGAAACACACTCCCACACTTGCAAAACTCTCAAATTCAATAGAAACTCGCATCAGAAGCCTTACATAAAGATACTCAAACGAGAAATGAAAAGATACACAATTGGAATAGTAAAGATACGCAAACGATGTAAAGATACACAATTTGAATAGTAAAGATACGCAAACGATGTAAAGATACTCAGTTTGAAAGAAACACACTCCCACACTTGCAAAACTCTCAAATACAATAGAAACTCGCATCAGAAGCCTTACAGAAAGATACTCAAACGAGAAATGGAAAGATACACAATTGGAATAGTAAAGATACGCAAACGATGTAAAGATACACAATTGGAATAGTAAAGATACGCAAACGATGTAAAGATACTCAGTTTGAAAGAAACACACTCCCACACTTGCAAAACTCTCAAATACAATAGAAACTCGCATCAGAAGCCTTACAAAAAGATACTCAAACGAGAAATGAAAAGATACACAATTGGAATAGTAAAGATACGCAAACGATGTAAAGATACACAATTGGAATAGTAAAGATACGCAAACGATGTAAAGATACTCAGTTTGAAAGAAACACACTCCCACACTTGCAAAACTCTCAAATACAATAGAAACTGGCATCAGAAGCCTTACAGAAAGATACTCAAACGAGAAATGAAAAGATACACAATTGGAATAGTAAAGATACGCAAACGATGTAAAGATACACAATTGGAATAGTAAAGATACGCAAACGATGTAAAGATACTCAGTTTGAAAGAAACACAGTCCCACACTTGCAAAACTCTCAAATTCAATAGAAACTCGCATCAGAAAGCCTTACAGAACGATACTCAAACAAGAAATGAAAAGATACACAATTGGAATAGTAAAGATACGCAAACGATGTAAAGATACTCAGTTTGAAAGAAACACAGTCCCACACTTGCAAAACTCTCAAATTCAATAGAAACTCGCATCAGAAAGGCTTACAGAAAGATACTCAAACGAGAAATGAAAAGATACACAATTGGAATAGTAAAGATACGCAAACGATGTAAAGATACTCAGTTTGAAAGAAACACACTCCCACAATTGCAAAACTCTCAAATTCAATAGAAACTCGCATCAGAAAGCCTTACAGAAAGATACTCAAACGAGAAATGAAAAGATACACAATTGGAATAGTAAAGATACGCAAACGATGTAAAGATACTCAGATTGAAAGAAACACACTCCCACACTTGCAAAACTCTCAAATACAATAGAAACTCGCATCAGAAGCCTTACAGAAAGATGCTCAAACGAGAAATGAAAAGATACGCAAACGATATAAAGATACTCAGTTTGAAAGAAACACACTCCCACACTTGTAAAACTCTCAAATACAATAGAAACTCGCAATAGAAGCCTTACAGAAAGATACTCAAACGAGAAATGAAAAGATACACAATTGGAATAGTAAAGATACGCAAACGATGTAAAGATTCACAATTGGAATAGTAAAGATACGCAAACGATGTAAAGATACTCAGTTTGAAAGAAACACACTCCCACACTTGCAAAACTTTCACATACAATAGAAACTAGCATCAGAAGCCTTACAGAAAAATACTCAAACGAGAAATGAAAAGATACACAATTGGAATAGTAAAGATACGCAAACGATGTAAAGATACACAATTGGAATAGTAAAGATACGGAAACGATGTAAAGATACACAATTGGAATAGTAAAGATACGCAAACGATGTAAAGATACTCAGTTTGAAAGAAACACACTCCCACACTTGCAAAACTCTCAAATACAATAGAAACTAGCATCAGAAGCCTTACAGAAAGATACTCAAACGAGAAATGAAAAGATACACAATTGGAATAGTAAAGATACGCAAACGATGTAAAGATACACAATTGGAATAGTAAAGATACGGAAACGATGTAAAGATACACAATTGGAATAGTAAAGATACGCAAACGATGTAAAGATACTCAGTTTGAAAGAAACACACTCCCACACTTGCAAAACTCTCAAATACAATAGAAACTAGCATCAGAAGCCTTACAGAAAGATACTCAAACGAGAAATGAAAAGATACACAATTGGAATAGTAAAGATACGCAAACGATGTAAAGATACACAATTAGAATAGTAAAGATACGCAAACGATGTAAAGATACTCAGTTTGAAAGAAACACACTCCCACACTTGCAAAACTCTCAAATTCAATAGAAACTCGCATCAGAAAGCCTTACAGAAAGATACTCAAACGAGAAATTAAAAGATACACAATTGGAATAGTAAAGATACGCAAACGATGTAAAGATACTCAGTTTGAAAGAAACACACTCCCACACTTGCAAAACTCTCAAATTCAATAGAAACTCGCATCAGAAAGCCTTACAGAAAGATACTCAAACGAGAAATGAAAAGATACACAATTGGAATAGTAAAGATACGCGAACGATGTAAAGATACACAATTTGAATAGTAAAGATACGCAAACGATGTAAAGATACTCAGTTTGAAAGATACACACTCCCACACTTGCAAAACTCTCAAATTCAATAGAAACTCGCATCAGAAAGCCTTACAGAAAGATACTCAAACGAGAAATGAAAAGATACACAATTGGAATAGTAAAGATACGCAAACGATGTAAAGATACTCAGTTTGAAAGAAACACACTCCCACACTTGCAAAACTCTCAAATTCAATAGAAACTCGTATCAGAAAGCCTTACAGAAAGATACTCAAACGAGAAATGAAAAGATACACAATTGGAATAGTAAAGATACGCAAACGATGTAAATATACACAATTGGAATAGTAAAGATACGCAAACGATGTAAAGATACTCAGTTTGAAAGAAACACAATCCCACACTTGCAAAACTCTCAAATACAATAGAAACTCGCATCAGAACCCTTACAAAAAGATACTCAAACGAGAAATGAAAATATACACAATTGGAATAGTAAAGATACGCAAACGATGTAAAGATACACAATTGGAATAGTAAAGATACGCAAACGATGTAAAGATACTCAGTTTGAAAGAAACACACTCCCACACTTGCAAAACTCTCAAATACAATAGAAACTCGCATCAGAAGCCTTACAGAAAGATACTCAAACGAGAAATGAAAAGATACACAATTGGAATAGTAAAGAAACGCAAACGATGTAAAGATACACAATTGGAATAGTAAAGATACGCAAACGATGTAAAGATACTCAGTTTGAAAGAAACACACTCCCACACTTGCAAAACTCTCAAATACAATAGAAACTCGCATCAGAAGCCTTACAGAAAGATACTCAAACGAGAAATGAAAAGATACACAATTGGAATAGTAAAGATACGCAAACGATGTAAAGATACACAATTGGAATAGTAAAGATACGCAAACGATGTAAAGATACTCAGTTTGAAAGAAACACACTCCCACACTTGCAAAACTCTCAAATACAATAGAAACTCGCATTAGAAGCCTTACAGAAAGATACTCAAACGAGAAATGAACACACTCCCACAATTGGAATAGTAAAGATACGCAAACGATGTAAAGATACACAATTGGAATAGTAAAGATACGCAAACGATGTAAAGATACTCAGTTTGAAAGAAACACACTCCCACACTTGCAAAACTCTCAAATACAATAGAAACTCGCATCAGAAGCCTTACAGAAAGATACTCAAACGAGAAATGAAAAGATACACAATTGGAATAGTAAAGAAACGCAAACGATGTAAAGATACACAATTGGAATAGTAAAGATACGCAAACGATGTAAAGATACTCAGTTTGAAAGAAACACACTCCCACACTTGCAAAACTCTCAAATACAATAGAAACTCGCATCAGAAGCCTTACAGAAAGATACTCAAACGAGAAATCAAAAGATACATAATTGGAATAGTAAAGATACGCAAACGATGTAAAGATACACAATTGGAATAGTAAAGATACGCAAACGATGTAAAGATACTCAGTTTGAAAGAAACACACTCCCACAATTGCAAAACTCTCAAATACAATAGAAACTCGCATCAGAAGCCTTACAAAAAGATACTCAAACGAGAAATGAAAAGATACACAATTGGAATAGTAAAGATACGCAAACGATGTAAAGATACTCAGTTTGAAAGAAACACACTCCCACACTTGCAAAACTCTCAAATACAATAGAAACTCGCATTAGAAGCCTTACAGAAAGATACTCAAACGAGAAATGAAAAGATACACAATTGGAATAGTAAAGATACGCAAATGATGTAAAGATACTCAGTTTGAAAGAAACACACTCCCACACTTGCAAAACTCTCAAATTCAATAGAAACTGGCATCAGAAAGCCTTACATAAAGATACTAAAACGAGAAATGAAAAGATACTCAATTGGAATAGTATAGATACGCAAACGATGTAAAGATACACAATTGGAATAGTAAAGATACGCAAACGATGTAAAGATACACAATTGGAATAGTAAAGATACGGAAACGATGTAAAGATACACAATTGGAATAGTAAAGATACGCAAACGATGTAAAGATACTCAGTTTGAAAGAAACACACTCCCACACTTGCAAAACTTTCAAATACAATAGAAACTCGCATCAGAAGCCTTACAGAAAGATACTCAAACGAGAAATGAAAAGATACACAATTGGAATAGTAAAGATACGCAAACGATGTAAAGATACACAATTGGAATAGTAAAGATACGCAAACGATGTAAAGATACACAATTGGAATAGTAAAGATACGCAAACGATGTAAAGATACTCAGTTTGAAAGAAACACACTCCCACACTTGCAAAACTCTCAAATTCAATAGAAACTCGCATCAGAAGCCTTACATAAAGATACTCAAACGAGAAATGAAAAGATACACAATTGGAATAGTAAAGATACGCAAACGATGTAAAGATACACAATTTGAATAGTAAAGATACGCAAACGATGTAAAGATACTCAGTTTGAAAGAAACACACTCCCACACTTGCAAAACTCTCAAATACAATAGAAACTCGCATCAGAAGCCTTACAGAAAGATACTCAAACGAGAAATGGAAAGATACACAATTGGAATAGTAAAGATACGCAAACGATGTAAAGATACACAATTGGAATAGTAAAGATACGCAAACGATGTAAAGATACTCAGTTTGAAAGAAACACACTCCCACACTTGCAAAACTCTCAAATACAATAGAAACTCGCATCAGAAGCCTTACAAAAAGATACTCAAACGAGAAATGAAAAGATACACAATTGGAATAGTAAAGATACGCAAACGATGTAAAGATACACAATTGGAATAGTAAAGATACGCAAACGATGTAAAGATACTCAGTTTGAAAGAAACACACTCCCACACTTGCAAAACTCTCAAATACAATAGAAACTGGCATCAGAAGCCTTACAGAAAGATACTCAAACGAGAAATGAAAAGATACACAATTGGAATAGTAAAGATACGCAAACGATGTAAAGATACACAATTGGAATAGTAAAGATACGCAAACGATGTAAAGATACTCAGTTTGAAAGAAACACACTCCCACACTTGCAAAACTCTCAAATTCAATAGAAACTCGCATCAGAAAGCCTTACAGAACGATACTCAAACAAGAAATGAAAAGATACACAATTGGAATAGTAAAGATACGCAAACGATGTAAAGATACTCAGTTTGAAAGAAACACAGTCCCACACTTGCAAAACTCTCAAATTCAATAGAAACTCGCATCAGAAAGGCTTACAGAAAGATACTCAAACGAGAAATGAAAAGATACACAATTGGAATAGTAAAGATACGCAAACGATGTAAAGATACTCAGTTTGAAAGAAACACACTCCCACAATTGCAAAACTCTCAAATTCAATAGAAACTCGCATCAGAAAGCCTTACAGAAAGATACTCAAACGAGAAATGAAAAGATACACAATTGGAATAGTAAAGATACGCAAACGATGTAAAGATACTCAGATTGAAAGAAACACACTCCCACACTTGCAAAACTCTCAAATACAATAGAAACTCGCATCAGAAGCCTTACAGAAAGATGCTCAAACGAGAAATGAAAAGATACGCAAACGATATAAAGATACTCAGTTTGAAAGAAACACACTCCCACACTTGTAAAACTCTCAAATACAATAGAAACTCGCAATAGAAGCCTTACAGAAAGATACTCAAACGAGAAATGAAAAGATACACAATTGGAATAGTAAAGATACGCAAACGATGTAAAGATTCACAATTGGAATAGTAAAGATACGCAAACGATGTAAAGATACTCAGTTTGAAAGAAACACACTCCCACACTTGCAAAACTCTCAAATACAATAAAAACTCGCATTAGAAGCCTTACAGAAAGATACTCAAACGAGAAATGAAAAGATACACAATTGGAATAGTAAAGATACGCAAACGATGTAAAGATACACAATTGGAATAGTAAAGATACGCAAACGATATAAAGATACACAATTGGAATAGTAAAGATACGCAAACGATGTAAAGATACTCAGTTTGAAAGAAACACAGTCCCACACTTGCAAAACTCTCAAATTCAATAGAAACTCGCATCAGAAAGGCTTACAGAAAGATACTCAAACGAGAAATGAAAAGATACACAATTGGAATAGTAAAGATACGCAAACGATGTAAAGATACTCAGTTTGAAAGAAACACACTCCCACAATTGCAAAACTCTCAAATTCAATAGAAACTCGCATCAGAAAGCCTTACAGAAAGATACTCAAACGAGAAATGAAAAGATACATAATTGGAATAGTAAAGATACGCAAACGATGTAAAGATACTCAGATTGAAAGAAACACACTCCCACACTTGCAAAACTCTCAAATACAATAGAAACTCGCATCAGAAGCCTTACAGAAAGATACTCAAACGAGAAATGAAAAGATACACAATTGGAATAGTAAAGATACGCAAACGATATAAAGATACTCAGTTTGAAAGAAACACACTCCCACACTTGTAAAACTCTCAAATACAATAGAAACTCGCATTAGAAGCCTTACAGAAAGATACTCAAACGAGAAATGAAAAGATACACAATTGGAATAGTAAAGATACGCAAACGATGTAAATATACACAATTGGAATAGTAAAGATACGCAAACGATGTAAAGATACTCAGTTTGAAAGAAACACAATCCCACACTTGCAAAACTCTCAAATACAATAGAAACTCGCATCAGAACCCTTACAAAAAGATACTCAAACGAGAAATGAAAATATACACAATTGGAATAGTAAAGATACGCAAACGATGTAAAGATACACAATTGGAATAGTAAAGATACGCAAACGATGTAAAGATACTCAGTTTGAAAGAAACACACTCCCACACTTGCAAAACTCTCAAATACAATAGAAACTCGCATCAGAAGCCTTACAGAAAGATACTCAAACGAGAAATGAAAAGATACACAATTGGAATAGTAAAGATACGCAAACGATGTAAAGATACACAATTGGAATAGTAAAGATACGCAAACGATGTAAAGATACTCAGTTTGAAAGAAACACACTCCCACACTTGCAAAACTCTCAAATACAATAGAAACTCGCATCAGAAGCCTTACAGAAAGATACTCAAACGAGAAATGAAAAGATACACAATTGGAATAGTAAAGAAACGCAAACGATGTAAAGTTACACAATTGGAATAGTAAAGATACGCAAACGATGTAAAGATACTCAGTTTGAAAGAAACACACTCCCACACTTGCAAAACTCTCAAATACAATAGAAACTCGCATCAGAAGCCTTACAGAAAGATACTCAAACGAGAAATGAAAAGATACACAATTGGAATAGTAAAGATACGCAAACGATGTAAAGATACTCAGTTTGAAAGAAACACACTCCCACACTTGCAAAACTCTCAAATACAATAGAAACTCGCATCAGAAGCCTTACAGAAAGATGCTCAAACGAGAAATGAAAAGATACGCAAACGATATAAAGATACTCAGTTTGAAAGAAACACACTCCCACACTTGTAAAACTCTCAAATACAATAGAAACTCGCATTAGAAGCCTTACAGAAAGATGCTCAAACGAGAAATGAAAAGATACGCAAACGATATAAAGATACTCAGTTTGAAAGAAACACACTCCCACACTTGTAAAACTCTCAAATACAATAGAAACTCGCATTAGAAGCCTTACAGAAAGATACTCAAACGAGAAATGAAAAGATACACAATTGGAATAGTAAAGATACGCAAACGATGTAAAGATACACAATTGGAATAGTAAAAATACGCAAACGATGTAAAGATACTCAGTTTGAAAGAAACACACTCCCACACTTGCAAAACTCTCAAATACAATAGAAACTCGCATCAGAAGCCTTACAGAAAGATACTCAAACGAGAAATGAAAAGATACACAATTGGAATAGTAAAGATACGCAAACGATGTAAAGATACACAATTGGAATAGTAAAGATACGCAAACGATGTAAAGATACTCAGTTTGAAAGAAACACACTCCCACAATTGGAATAGTAAAGATACGCAAACGATGTAAAGATACTCAGTTTGAAAGAAACACACTCCCACACTTGCAAAACTCTCAAATACAATAGAAACTCGCATTAGAAGCCTTACAGAAAGATACTCAAACGAGAAATGAACACACTCCCACAATTGGAATAGTAAAGATACGCAAACGATGTAAAGATACACAATTGGAATAGTAAAGATACGCAAACGATGTAAAGATACTCAGTTTGAAAGAAACACACTCCCACACTTGCAAAACTCTCAAATACAATAGAAACTCGCATCAGAAGCCTTACAGAAAGATACTCAAACGAGAAATGAAAAGATACACAATTGGAATAGTAAAGAAACGCAAACGATGTAAAGATACACAATTGGAATAGTAAAGATACGCAAACGATGTAAAGATACTCAGTTTGAAAGAAACACACTCCCACACTTGCAAAACTCTCAAATACAATAGAAACTCGCATCAGAAGCCTTACAGAAAGATACTCAAACGAGAAATCAAAAGATACATAATTGGAATAGTAAAGATACGCAAACGATGTAAAGATACACAATTGGAATAGTAAAGATACGCAAACGATGTAAAGATACTCAGTTTGAAAGAAACACACTCCCACAATTGCAAAACTCTCAAATACAATAGAAACTCGCATCAGAAGCCTTACAAAAAGATACTCAAACGAGAAATGAAAAGATACACAATTGGAATAGTAAAGATACGCAAACGATGTAAAGATACTCAGTTTGAAAGAAACACACTCCCACACTTGCAAAACTCTCAAATACAATAGAAACTCGCATTAGAAGCCTTACAGAAAGATACTCAAACGAGAAATGAAAAGATACACAATTGGAATAGTAAAGATACGCAAATGATGTAAAGATACTCAGTTTGAAAGAAACACACTCCCACACTTGCAAAACTCTCAAATTCAATAGAAACTGGCATCAGAAAGCCTTACATAAAGATACTAAAACGAGAAATGAAAAGATACTCAATTGGAATAGTATAGATACGCAAACGATGTAAAGATACACAATTGGAATAGTAAAGATACGCAAACGATGTAAAGATACACAATTGGAATAGTAAAGATACGGAGACGATGTAAAGATACACAATTGGAATAGTAAAGATACGCAAACGATGTAAAGATACTCAGTTTGAAAGAAACACACTCCCACACTTGCAAAACTTTCAAATACAATAGAAACTCGCATCAGATGTAAAGATACGCAAACGATGTAAAGATACTCAAACTGAGTATCTTTACATCGTTTGAGTATGTTTACTATAGCACTTTGAGTATCTTTTCAATTCTCGTTTGAGTATCATTCTGTAAGCCTTTCTGATGCGAGTTTTTCTTGAATTTGAGAGTGTTTCCAGTGTGGGCGTGTGTTTCTTTCAAACTAAGTATCTTTCTATCGTTTGAGTATGTTTACTATTGCACTTTGAGTATCTTTTCAATTCTCGTTTGAGTATCATTCTGTAAGCCTTTCTGATGCGAGTTTTTCTTGAATTTGAGAGTGTTTCCAGTGTGGGCGTGTGTTTCTTTCAAACTGAGTATCTTTGTATCGTTTGAGTATGTTTACTATTGCACTTTGAGTATCTTTTCAATTCTCGTTTGAGTATCATTTTGTAAGCCTTTCTGATGCGAGTTTTTCTTGAATTTGAGAGTGTTTCTAGTGTGGGCGTGTGTTTCTTTCAAACTGAGTATCCTTGTATCGTTTGAGTATGTTTACTATAGCACTTTGAGTATCTTTTCAATTCTCGTTTGAGTATCATTCTGTAAGCCTTTCTGATGCGAGTTTTTCTTGAATTTCAGAGTGTTTCCAGTGTGGGCGTGTGTTTCTTTCAAACTGAGTATCTTTCTATCGTTTGAGTATGTTTACTATTGCACTTTGAGTATCTTTTCAATTCTCGTTTGAGTATCATTCTGTAAGCCTTTCTGATGCGAGTTTTTCTTGAATTTGAGAGTGTTTCCAGTGTGGGCGTGTGTTTCTTTCAAACTGAGTATCTTTCTATCGTTTGAGTATGTTTACTAGTGCACTTTGAGTATCTTTTCAATTCTCGTTTGAGTATGTTTCTGTAAGGCTTTCTGATGCTAGTTTCTCTTGAATTTGAGAGTGTTTCCAGTGTGGGCGTGTGTTTCTTTCAAACTGAGTATCTTTCTATCGTTTGAGTATGTTTACTATTGCACTTTGAGTATCTTTTCAATTCTCGTTTGAGTATCATTCTGTAAGCCTTTCTGATGCGAGTTTTTCTTGAATTTGAGAGTGTTTCCAGTGTGGGCGTGTGTTTCTTTCAAACTGAGTATCTTTTTATCGTTTGAGTATGTTTACTATTGCACTTTGAGTATCTTTTCAATTCTCGTTTGAGTATCATTCTGTAAGCCTTTCTGATGCGAGTTTTTCTTGAATTTGAGAGTGTTTCCAGTGTGGGCGTGTGTTTCTTTCAAACTGAGTATCTTTTTATCGTTTGAGTATGTTTACTATTGCACTTTGAGTATCTTTTCAATTCTCGTTTGAGTATCATTCTGTAAGCCTTTCTGATGCGAGTTTTTCTTGAATTTGAGAGTGTTTCCAGTGTGGGCGTGTGTTTCTTTCAAACTGAGTATCTTTTTATCGTTTGAGTATGTTTACTATTGCACTTTGAGTATCTTTTCAATTCTTGTTTGAGTATGTTTCTATAAGGTTTTCTGATGCTAGTTTCTCTTGAATTTGAGAGTGTTTCCAGTGTGGGCGTGTGTTTCTTTCAAACTGAGTATCTTTCTATCGTTTGAGTATGTTTACTATTGCACTTTGAGTATCTTTTCAATTCTCGTTTGAGTATCTTTCTGTAAGCCTTTCTGATGCGAGTTTTTCTTGAATTTGAGAATGTTTCCAGTGTGGGCGTGTGTTTCTTTCAAACTGAGTATCTTTTTATCGTTTGAGTATGTTTACTATTGCACTTTGAGTATCTTTTCAATTCTCGTTTGAGTATCTTTCTGTAAGCCTTTCTGATGCGAGTTTTTCTTATATTTGAGAGTGTTTCCAGTGTGGGCGTGTGTTTCTTTCAAACTGAGTATCTTTTTATCGTTTGAGTATGTTTACTATTGCACTTTGAGTATCTTTTCAATTCTCGTTTGAGTATCTTTCTGAACGGCTTTCGATGCGAGTTTTTCTTGAATTTGAGAGTGTTTCCAGTGTGGGCGTGTGTTTCTTTCAAACTGAGTATCTTTCTATCGTTTGAGTATGTTTACTATTGCACTTTGAGTATCTTTTCAATTCTCGTTTGAGTATGTTTCTGTAAAGCTTTCTGATGCCAAATTCTCTTGAATTTGAGAATGTTTCCAGTGTGGGCGTGTGTTTCTTTCAAACTGAGTATCTTTCTATCGTTTGAATATGTTTACTATTGCACTTTGAGTATCTTTTCAATTCTCGTTTGAGTATCATTCTGTAAGCCTTTCTGATGCGAGTTTTTCTTGAATTTGAGAGTGTTTCCAGTGTGGGCGTGTGTTTCTTTCAAACTGAGTATCTTTGTATCGTTTGAGTATGTTTACTATTGCACTTTGAGTATCTTTTCAATTCTCGTTTGAGTATGTTTCTGTAAGGCTTTCTGATGCTAGTTTCTCTTGAATTTGAGAGTGTTTCCAGTGTGGGCGTGTGTTTCTTTCAAACTGAGTATCTTTCTATCGTTTGAGTATGTTTACTATTGCACTTTGAGTATCTTTTCAATTCTCGTTTGAGTATGTTTCTGTAAGGCTTTCTGATGCTAGTTTCTCTTGAATTTGAGAGTGTTTCCAGTGTGGGCGTGTGTTTCTTTCAAACTGAGTATCTTTCTATCGTTTGAGTATGTTTACTATTGCACTTTGAGTATCTTTTCAATTCTCGTTTGAGTATCATTCTGTAAGCCTTTCTAATGCGAGTTTTTCTTGAATTTGAGAGTGTTTCCAGTGTGGGCGTGTGTTTCTTTCAAACTGAGTATCTTTTTATCGTTTGAGTATGTTTACTATTGCACTTTGAGTATCTTTTCAATTCTTGTTTGAGTATGTTTCTATAAGGTTTTCTGATGCTAGTTTCTCTTGAATTTGAGAGTGTTTCCAGTGTGGGCGTGTGTTTCTTTCAAACTGAGTATCTTTCTATCGTTTGAGTATGTTTACTATTGCACTTTGAGTATCTTTTCAATTCTCGTTTGAGTATCATTCTGTAAGCCTTTCTGATGCGAGTTTTTCTTGAATTTGAGAGTGTTTCCAGTGTGGGCGTGTGTTTCTTTCAAACTGAGTATCTTTTTATCGTTTGAGTATGTTTACTATTGCACTTTGAGTATCTTTTCAATTCTCGTTTGAGTATCATTCTGTAAGCCTTTCTGATGCGAGTTTTTCTTATATTTGAGAGTGTTTCCAGTGTGGGCGTGTGTTTCTTTCAAACTGAGTATCTTTCTATCGTTTGAGTATGTTTACTATTGCACTTTGAGTATCTTTTCAATTCTCGTTTGAGTATCTTTCTGAACGGCTTTCGATGCGAGTTTTTCTTGAATTTGAGAGTGTTTCCAGTGTGGGCGTGTGTTTGTTTCAAACTGAGTATCTTTCTATCGTTTGAGTATGTTTACTATTGCACTTTGAGTATCTTTTCAATTCTCGTTTGAGTATGTTTCTGTAAGGCTTTCTGATGCCAAATTTTCTTGAATTTGAGAATGTTTCCAGTGTGGGCGTGTGTTTCTTTCAAACTGAGTATCTTTCTATCGTTTGAATATGTTTACTATTGCACTTTGAGTATCTTTTCAATTCTCGTTTGAGTATCATTCTGTAAGCCTTTCTGATGCGAGTTTTTCTTGAATTTGAGAGTGTTTCCAGTGTGGGCGTGTGTTTCTTTCAAACTGAGTATCTTTGTATCGTTTGAGTATGTTTACTATTGCACTTTGAGTATCTTTTCAATTCTCGTTTGAGTATGTTTCTGTAAGGCTTTCTGATGCTAGTTTCTCTTGAATTTGAGAGTGTTTCCAGTGTGGGCGTGTGTTTCTTTCAAACTGAGTATCTTTCTATCGTTTGAGTATGTTTACTATTGCACTTTGAGTATCTTTTCAATTCTCGTTTGAGTATGTTTCTGTAAGGCTTTCTGATGCTAGTTTCTCTTGAATTTGAGAGTGTTTCCAGTGTGGGCGTGTGTTTCTTTCAAACTGAGTATCTTTCTATCGTTTGAGTATGTTTACTATTGCACTTTGAGTATCTTTTCAATTCTCGTTTGAGTATCATTCTGTAAGCCTTTCTGATGCGAGTTTTTCTTGAATTTGAGAGTGTTTCCAGTGTGGGCGTGTGTTTCTTTCAAACTGAGTATCTTTTTATCGTTTGAGTATGTTTACTATTGCACTTTGAGTATCTTTTCAATTCTCATTTGAGTATCATTCTGTAAGCCTTTCTGATGCGAGTTTTTCTTGAATTTGAGAGTGTTTCCAGTGTGGGCGTGTGTTTCTTTCAAACTGAGTATCTTTCTATCGTTTGAGTATGTTTACTATTGCACTTTGAGTATCTTTTCAATTCTCGTTTGAGTATCATTCTGTAAGCCTTTCTGATGCGAGTTTTTCTTATATTTGAGAGTGTTTCCAGTGTGGGCGTGTGTTTCTTTCAAACTGAGTATCTTTCTATCGTTTGAGTATGTTTACTATTGCACTTCGAGTACCTTTTCAATTCTCGTTTGAGTATCTTTCTATAAGGTTTTCTGATGCTAGTTTCTCTTGAATTTGAGAGTGTTTCCAGTGTGGGCGTGTGTTTCTTTCAAACTGAGTATCTTTCTATCGTTTGAGTATGTTTACTATTGCACTTTGAGTATCTTTTCAATTCTGGTTTGAGTATCATTCTGTAAGCCTTTCTGATGCGAGTTTTTCTTGAATTTGAGAGTGTTTCCAGTGTGGGCGTGTGTTTCTTTCAAACTGAGTATCTTTGTATCGTTTGAGTATGTTTACTATTGCACTTTGAGTATCTTTTCAATTCTCGTTTGAGTATCATTTTGTAAGCCTTTCTGATGCGAGTTTTTCTTGAATTTGAGAGTGTTTCCAGTGTGGGCGTGTGTTTCTTTCAAACTGAGTATCCTTGTATCGTTTGAGTATGTTTACTATTGCACTTTGAGTATCTTTTCAATTCTCGTTTGAGTATCATTCTGTAAGCCTTTCTGATGCGAGTTTTTCTTGAATTTGAGAGTGTTTCCAGTGTGGGCGTGTGTTTCTTTCAAACTGAGTATCTTTTTATCGTTTGAGTATGTTTACTATTGCACTTTGAGTATCTTTTCAATTCTCGTTTGAGTATCATTCTGTAAGCCTTTCTGATGCGAGTTTTTCTTATATTTGAGGGTGTTTCCAGTGTGGGCGTGTGTTTCTTTCAAACTGAGTATCTTTCTATCGTTTGAGTATGTTTACTATTGCACTTTGAGTATCTTTTCAATTCTCGTTTGAGTATCATTCTGTAAGCCTTTCTGATGCGAGTTTTTCTTATATTTGAGAGTGTTTCCAGTGTGGGCGTGTGTTTCTTTCAAACTGAGTATCTTTCTATCGTTTGAGTATGTTTACTATTGCACTTTGAGTATCTTTTCAATTCTCGTTTGAGTATCTTTCTGAACGGCTTTCGATGCGAGTTTTTCTTGAATTTGAGAGTGTTTCCAGTGTGGGCGTGTGTTTCTTTCAAACTGAGTATCTTTCTATCGTTTGAGTATGTTTACTATTGCACTTTGAGTATCTTTTCAATTCTCGTTTGAGTATCATTCTGAAGCCTTTCTGATGCGAGTTTTTCTTATATTTGAGAGTGTTTCCAGTGTGGGCGTGTGTTTCTTTCAAACTGAGTATCTTTCTATCGTTTGAGTATGTTTACTATTGCACTTTGAGTATCTTTTCAATTCTCGTTTGAGTATCATTCTGTAAGCCTTTCTGATGCGAGTTTTTCTTATATTTGAGAGTGTTTCCAGTGTGGGCGTGTGTTTCTTTCAAACTGAGTATCTTTCTATCGTTTGAGTATGTTTACTATTGCACTTTGAGTATCTTTTCAATTCTCGTTTGAGTATCTTTCTATAAGGTTTTCTGATGCTAGTTTCTCTTGAATTTG
The DNA here is from genome assembly GCF_933775445.1 of Argentina anserina. NCBI lineage: Eukaryota > Viridiplantae > Streptophyta > Magnoliopsida > Rosales > Rosaceae > Argentina > Argentina anserina. The sequence continues at coordinate 233,458 of NW_026089442.1, forward strand.
AGAGTGTTTCCAGTGTGGGCGTGTGTTTCTTTCAAACTGAGTATCTTTCTATCGTTTGAGTATGTTTACTATTGCACTTTGAGTATCTTTTCAATTCTGGTTTGAGTATCATTCTGTAAGCCTTTCTGATGCGAGTTTTTCTTGAATTTGAGAGTGTTTCCAGTGTGGGCGTGTGTTTCTTTCAAACTGAGTATCTTTTTATCGTTTGAGTATGTTTACTATTGCACTTTGAGTATCTTTTCAATTCTCGTTTGAGTATCATTCTGTAAGCCTTTCTGATGCGAGTTTTTCTTATATTTGAGAGTGTTTCCAGTGTGGGCGTGTGTTTCTTTCAAACTGAGTATCTTTCTATCGTTTGAGTATGTTTACTATTGCACTTTGAGTACCTTTTCAATTCTCGTTTGAGTATCTTTCTATAAGGTTTTCTGATGCTAGTTTCTCTTGAATTTGAGAGTGTTTCCAGTGTGGGCGTGTGTTTCTTTCAAACTGAGTATCTTTCTATCGTTTGAGTATGTTTACTATTGCACTTTGAGTATCTTTTCAATTCTGGTTTGAGTATCATTCTGTAAGCCTTTCTGATGCGAGTTTTTCTTGAATTTGAGAGTGTTTCCAGTGTGGGCGTGTGTTTCTTTCAAACTGAGTATCTTTGTATCGTTTGAGTATGTTTACTATTGCACTTTGAGTATCTTTTCAATTCTCGTTTGAGTATCATTTTGTAAGCCTTTCTGATGCGAGTTTTTCTTGAATTTGAGAGTGTTTCCAGTGTGGGCGTGTGTTTCTTTCAAACTGAGTATCCTTGTATCGTTTGAGTATGTTTACTATTGCACTTTGAGTATCTTTTCAATTCTCGTTTGAGTATCATTCTGTAAGCCTTTCTGATGCGAGTTTTTCTTGAATTTGAGAGTGTTTCCAGTGTGGGCGTGTGTTTCTTTCAAACTGAGTATCTTTCTATCGTTTGAGTATGTTTACTATTGCACTTTGAGTATCTTTTCAATTCTCGTTTGAGTATCTTTCTGAACGGCTTTCGATGCGAGTTTTTCTTGAATTTGAGAGTGTTTCCAGTGTGGGCGTGTGTTTCTTTCAAACTGAGTATCTTTCTATCGTTTGAGTATGTTTACTATTGCACTTTGAGTATCTTTTCAATTCTCGTTTGAGTATCTTTCTGAACGGCTTTCGATGCGAGTTTTTCTTGAATTTGAGAGTGTTTCCAGTGTGGGCGTGTGTTTCTTTCAAACTGAGTATCTTTCTATCGTTTGAGTATGTTTACTATTGCACTTTGAGTATCTTTTCAATTCTGGTTTGAGTATCATTCTGTAAGCCTTTCTGATGCGAGTTTTTCTTGAATTTGAGAGTGTTTCCAGTGTGGGCGTGTGTTTCTTTCAAACTGAGTATCTTTTTATCGTTTGAGTATGTTTACTATTGCACTTTGAGTATCTTTTCAATTCTCGTTTGAGTATCATTCTGTAAGCCTTTCTGATGCGAGTTTTTCTTATATTTGAGAGTGTTTCCAGTGTGGGCGTGTGTTTCTTTCAAACTGAGTATCTTTCTATCGTTTGAGTATGTTTACTATTGCACTTTGAGTACCTTTTCAATTCTCGTTTGAGTATCTTTCTATAAGGTTTTCTGATGCTAGTTTCTCTTGAATTTGAGAGTGTTTCCAGTGTGGGCGTGTGTTTCTTTCAAACTGAGTATCTTTCTATCGTTTGAGTATGTTTACTATTGCACTTTGAGTATCTTTTCAATTCTGGTTTGAGTATCATTCTGTAAGCCTTTCTGATGCGAGTTTTTCTTGAATTTGAGAGTGTTTCCAGTGTGGGCGTGTGTTTCTTTCAAACTGAGTATCTTTGTATCGTTTGAGTATGTTTACTATTGCACTTTGAGTATCTTTTCAATTCTCGTTTGAGTATCATTTTGTAAGCCTTTCTGATGCGAGTTTTTCTTGAATTTGAGAGTGTTTCCAGTGTGGGCGTGTGTTTCTTTCAAACTGAGTATCCTTGTATCGTTTGAGTATGTTTACTATTGCACTTTGAGTATCTTTTCAATTCTCGTTTGAGTATCATTCTGTAAGCCTTTCTGATGCGAGTTTTTCTTGAATTTGAGAGTGTTTCCAGTGTGGGCGTGTGTTTCTTTCAAACTGAGTATCTTTGTATCGTTTGAGTATGTTTACTATTGCACTTTGAGTATCTTTTCAATTCTCGTTTGAGTATCATTCTGTAAGCCTTTCTGATGCGAGTTTTTCTTATATTTGAGAGTGTTTCCAGTGTGGGCGTGTGTTTCTTTCAAACTGAGTATCTTTCTATCGTTTGAGTATGTTTACTATTGCACTTTGAGTATCTTTTCAATTCTCGTTTGAGTATCATTCTGTAAGCCTTTCTGATGCGAGTTTTTCTTATATTTGAGAGTGTTTCCAGTGTGGGCGTGTGTTTCTTTCAAACTGAGTATCTTTCTATCGTTTGAGTATGTTTACTATTGCACTTTGAGTATCTTTTCAATTCTCGTTTGAGTATCTTTCTGAACGGCTTTCGATGCGAGTTTTTCTTGAATTTGAGAGTGTTTCCAGTGTGGGCGTGTGTTTCTTTCAAACTGAGTATCTTTCTATCGTTTGAGTATGTTTACTATTGCACTTTGAGTATCTTTTCAATTCTCGTTTGAGTATCATTCTGAAGCCTTTCTGATGCGAGTTTTTCTTATATTTGAGAGTGTTTCCAGTGTGGGCGTGTGTTTCTTTCAAACTGAGTATCTTTCTATCGTTTGAGTATGTTTACTATTGCACTTTGAGTATCTTTTCAATTCTCGTTTGAGTATCATTCTGTAAGCCTTTCTGATGCGAGTTTTTCTTATATTTGAGAGTGTTTCCAGTGTGGGCGTGTGTTTCTTTCAAACTGAGTATCTTTCTATCGTTTGAGTATGTTTACTATTGCACTTTGAGTATCTTTTCAATTCTCGTTTGAGTATCTTTCTATAAGGTTTTCTGATGCTAGTTTCTCTTGAATTTGAGAGTGTTTCCAGTGTGGGCGTGTGTTTCTTTCAAACTGAGTATCTTTCTATCGTTTGAGTATGTTTACTATTGCACTTTGAGTATCTTTTCAATTCTGGTTTGAGTATCATTCTGTAAGCCTTTCTGATGCGAGTTTTTCTTGAATTTGAGAGTGTTTCCAGTGTGGGCGTGTGTTTCTTTCAAACTGAGTATCTTTGTATTGTTTGAGTATGTTTACTATTGCACTTTGAGTATCTTTTCAATTCTCGTTTGAGTATCATTCTGTAAGCCTTTCTGATGCGAGTTTTTCTTGAATTTCAGAGTGTTTCCAGTGTGGGCGTGTGTTTCTTTCAAACTGAGTATCTTTCTATCGTTTTAGTATGTTTACTATTGCACTTTGAGTATCTTTTCAATTCTCGTTTGAGTATCATTCTGTAAGCCTTTCTGATGCGAGTTTTTCTTATATTTGAGAGTGTTTCCAGTGTGGGCGTGTGTTTCTTTCAAACTGAGTATCTTTCTATCGTTTGAGTATGTTTACTATTGCACTTTGAGTATCTTTTCAATTCTCGTTTGAGTATCATTCTGTAAGCCTTTCTGATGCGAGTTTTTCTTGAATTTGAGAGTGTTTCCAGTGTGGGCGTGTGTTTCTTTCAAACTGAGTATCCTTGTATCGTTTGAGTATGTTTACTATAGCACTTTGAGTATCTTTTCAATTCTCGTTTGAGTATCATTCTGTAAGCCTTTCTGATGCGAGTTTTTCTTGAATTTGAGAGTGTTTCCAGTGTGGGCGTGTGTTTCTTTCAAACTGAGTATCTTTCTATCGTTTGAGTATGTTTACTATTGCACTTTGAGTATCTTTTCAATTCTCGTTTGAGTATCATTCTGTAAGCCTTTCTGATGCGAGTTTTTCTTGAATTTGAGAGTGTTTCCAGTGTGGGCGTGTGTTTCTTTCAAACTGAGTATCTTTCTATCGTTTGAGTATGTTTACTATTGCACTTTGAGTATCTTTTCAATTCTCGTTTGAGTATCTTTCTGAACGGCTTTCGATGCGAGTTTTTCTTGAATTTGAGAGTGTTTCCAGTGTGGGCGTGTGTTTCTTTCAAACTGAGTATCTTTTTATCGTTTGAGTATGTTTACTATTGCACTTTGAGTATCTTTTCAATTCTCGTTTGAGTATGTTTCTGTAAGGCTTTCTGATGCGAGTTTCTCTTGAATTGGAGAGTGTTTCCAGTGTGGGCGTGTGTTTCTTTCAAACTGAGTATCTTTCTATCGTTTGAGTATGTTTACTATTGCACTTTGAGTATCTTTTCAATTCTCGTTTGAGTATCTTTCTGAACGGCTTTCGATGCGAGTTTTTCTTGAATTTGAGAGTGTTTCCAGTGTGGGCGTGTGTTTCTTTCAAACTGAGTATCTTTTTATCGTTTGAGTATGTTTACTATTGCACTTTGAGTATCTTTTCAATTCTCGTTTGAGTATGTTTCTGTAAGGATTTCTGATGCGAGTTTCTCTTGAATTGGAGAGTGTTTCCAGTGTGGGCGTGTGTTCCTTTCAAACTGAGTATCTTTCTATCGTTTCAGTATGTTTACTATTGCACTTTGAGTATCTTTTCAATTCTCGTTTGAGTATCATTCTGTAAGCCTTTCTGATGCGAGTTTTTCTTGAATTTGAGAGTGTTTCCAGTGTGGGCGTGTGTTTCTTTCAAACTGAGTATCTTTCTATCGTTTGAGTATGTTTACTAGTGCACTTTGAGTATCTTTTCAATTCTCGTTTGAGTATGTTTCTGTAAGGCTTTCTGATGCCAGTTTCTCTTGAATTTGAGAGTGTTTCCAGTGTGGGCGTGTGTTTCTTTCAAACTGAGTATCTTTTTATCGTTTGAGTATGTTTACTATTGCACTTTGAGTATCTTTTCAATTCTCGTTTGAGTATCATTCTGTAAGCCTTTCTGATGCGAGTTTTTCTTGAATTTCAGAGTGTTTCCAGTGTGGGCGTGTGTTTCTTTCAAACTGAGTATCTTTCTATCGTTTGAGTATGTTTACTATTGCACTTTCAGTATCTTTTCAATTCTCGTTTGAGTATCTTTCTGAACGGCTTTCGATGCGAGTTTTTCTTGAATTTGAGAGTGTTTCCAGTGTGGGCGTGTGTTTCTTTCAAACTGAGTATCTTTTTATCGTTTGAGTATGTTTAGTATTGCACTTTGAGTATCTTTTCAATTCTCGTTTGAGTATGTTTCTGTAAGGATTTCTGATGCGAGTTTCTCTTGAATTGGAGAGTGTTTCCAGTGTGGGCGTGTGTTCCTTTCAAACTGAGTATCTTTCTATCGTTTCAGTATGTTTACTATTGCACTTTGAGTATCTTTTCAATTCTCGTTTGAGTATCATTCTGTAAGCCTTTCTGATGCGAGTTTTTCTTGAATTTAAGAGTGTTTCCAGTGTGGGCGTGTGTTTCTTTCAAACTGAGTATCTTTCTATCGTTTGAGTATGTTTACTATTGCACTTTGAGTATCTTTTCAATTCTCGTTTGAGTATCATTCTGTAAGCCTTTCTGATGCGAGTTTTTCATATATTTGAGAGTGTTTCCAGTGTGGGCGTGTGTTTCTTTCAAACTCAGTATCTTTCTATCGTTTGAGTATGTTTACTATTGCACTTTGAGTATCTTTTCAATTCTCGTTTGAGTATCATTCTGTAAGCCTTTCTGATGCGAGTTTTTCTTGAATTTCAGAGTGTTTCCAGTGTGGGCGTGTGTTTCTTTCAAACTGAGTATCCTTGTATCGTTTGAGTATGTTTACTATAGCACTTTGAGTATCTTTTCAATTCTCGTTTGAGTATCATTCTGTAAGCCTTTCTGATGCGAGTTTTTCTTGAATTTCAGAGTGTTTCCAGTGTGGGCGTGTGTTTCTTTCAAACTGAGTATCTTTCTATCGTTTTAGTATGTTTACTATTGCACTTTGAGTATCTTTTCAATTCTCGTTTGAGTATCATTCTGTAAGCCTTTCTGATGCGAGTTTTTCTTATATTTGAGAGTGTTTCCAGTGTGGGCGTGTGTTTCTTTCAAACTGAGTATCTTTCTATCGTTTGAGTATGTTTACTATTGCACTTTGAGTATCTTTTCAATTCTCGTTTGAGTATCATTCTGTAAGCCTTTCTGATGCGAGTTTTTCTTGAATTTGAGAGTGTTTCCAGTGTGGGCGTGTGTTTCTTTCAAACTGAGTATCCTTGTATCGTTTGAGTATGTTTACTATAGCACTTTGAGTATCTTTTCAATTCTCGTTTGAGTATCATTCTGTAAGCCTTTCTGATGCGAGTTTTTCTTGAATTTGAGAGTGTTTCCAGTGTGGGCGTGTGTTTCTTTCAAACTGAGTATCTTTCTATCGTTTGAGTATGTTTACTATTGCACTTTGAGTATCTTTTCAATTCTCGTTTGAGTATCTTTCTATAAGGTTTTCTGATGCTAGTTTCTCTTGAATTTGAGAGTGTTTCCAGTGTGGGCGTGTGTTTCTTTCAAACTGAGTATCTTTTTATCGTTTGAGTATGTTTACTATTGCACTTTGAGTATCTTTTCAATTCTGGTTTGAGTATCATTCTGTAAGCCTTTCTGATGCGAGTTTTTCTTGAATTTGAGAGTGTTTCCAGTGTGGGCGTGTGTTTCTTTCAAACTGAGTATCTTTGTATCGTTTGAGTATGTTTACTATTGCACTTTGAGTATCTTTTCAATTCTCGTTTGAGTATCATTCTGTAAGCCTTTCTGATGCGAGTTTTTCTTGAATTTGAGAGTGTTTCCAGTGTGGGCGTGTGTTTCTTTCAAACTGAGTATCCTTGTATCGTTTGAGTATGTTTACTATAGCACTTTGAGTATCTTTTCAATTCTCGTTTGAGTATCATTCTGTAAGCCTTTCTGATGCGAGTTTTTCTTGAATTTGAGAGTGTTTCTAGTGTGGGCGTGTGTTTCTTTCAAACTGAGTATCTTTCTATCGTTTGAGTATGTTTACTATTGCACTTTGAGTATCTTTTCAATTCTCGTTTGAGTATCATTCTGTAAGCCTTTCTGATGCGAGTTTTTCTTGAATTTGAGAGTGTTTCCAGTGTGGGCGTGTGTTTCTTTCAAACTGAGTATCTTTCTATCGTTTGAGTATGTTTACTATTGCACTTTGAGTATCTTTTCAATTCTCGTTTGAGTATCTTTCTGAACGGCTTTCGATGCGAGTTTTTCTTGAATTTGAGAGTGTTTCCAGTGTGGGCGTGTGTTTCTTTCAAACTGAGTATCTTTTTATCGTTTGAGTATGTTTACTATTGCACTTTGAGTATCTTTTCAATTCTCGTTTGAGTATGTTTCTGTAAGGCTTTCTGATGCGAGTTTCTCTTGAATTGGAGAGTGTTTCCAGTGTGGGCGTGTGTTCCTTTCAAACTGAGTATCTTTCTATCGTTTCAGTATGTTTACTATTGCACTTTGAGTATCTTTTCAATTCTCGTTTGAGTATCATTCTGTAAGGCTTTCTGATGCGAGTTTTTCTTGAATTTGAGAGTGTTTCCAGTGTGGGTGTGTGTTTCTTTCAAACTGAGTATCTTTCTATCGTTTGAGTATGTTTACTATTGCACTTTGAGTATCTTTTCAATTCTCGTTTGAGTATCATTCTGTAAGCCTTTCTGATGCGAGTTTTTCTTATATTTGAGAGTGTTTCCAGTGTGGGCGTGTGTTTCTTTCAAACTGAGTATCTTTCTATCGTTTGAGTATGTTTACTATTGCACTTTGAGTATCTTTTCAATTCTCGTTTGAGTATCATTCTGTAAGCCTTTCTGATGCGAGTTTTTCTTGAATTTCAGAGTGTTTCCAGTGTGGGCGTGTGTTTCTTTCAAACTGAGTATCTTTCTATCGTTTGAGTATGTTTACTATTGCACTTTGAGTATCTTTTCAATTCTCGTTTGAGTATCATTCTGTAAGCCTTTCTGATGCGAGTTTTTCTTATATTTGAGAGTGTTTCCAGTGTGGGCGTGTGTTTCTTTCAAACTGAGTATCTTTCTATCGTTTGAGTATGTTTACTATTGCACTTTGAGTATCTTTTCAATTCTCGTTTGAGTATCTTTCTATAAGGTTTTCTGATGCTAGTTTCTCTTGAATTTGAGAGTGTTTCCAGTGTGGGCGTGTGTTTCTTTCAAACTGAGTATCTTTCTATCGTTTGAGTATGTTTACTATTGCACTTTGAGTATCTTTTCAATTCTGGTTTGAGTATCATTCTGTAAGCCTTTCTGATGCGAGTTTTTCTTGAATTTGAGAGTGTTTCCAGTGTGGGCGTGTGTTTCTTTCAAACTGAGTATCTTTGTATCGTTTGAGTATGTTTACTATTGCACTTTGAGTATCTTTTCAATTCTCGTTTGAGTATCATTTTGTAAGCCTTTCTGATGCGAGTTTTTCTTGAATTTGAGAGTGTTTCTAGTGTGGGCGTGTGTTTCTTTCAAACTGAGTATCCTTGTATCGTTTGAGTATGTTTACTATAGCACTTTGAGTATCTATTCAATTCTCGTTTGAGTATCATTCTGTAAGCCTTTCTGATGCGAGTTTTTCTTGAATTTCAGAGTGTTTCCAGTGTGGGCGTGTGTTTCTTTCAAACTGAGTATCTTTCTATCGTTTGAGTATGTTTACTATTGCACTTTGAGTATCTTTTCAATTCTCGTTTGAGTATCATTCTGTAAGCCTTTCTGATGCGAGTTTTTCTTGAATTTGAGAGTGTTTCCAGTGTGGGCGTGTGTTTCTTTCAAACTGAGTATCTTTCTATCGTTTGAGTATGTTTACTAGTGCACTTTGAGTATCTTTTCAATTCTCGTTTGAGTATGTTTCTGTAAGGCTTTCTGATGCTAGTTTCTCTTGAATTTGAGAGTGTTTCCAGTGTGGGCGTGTGTTTCTTTCAAACTGAGTATCTTTCTATCGTTTGAATATGTTTACTATTGCACTTTGAGTATCTTTTCAATTCTCGTTTGAGTATCATTCTGTAAGCCTTTCTGATGCGAGTTTTTCTTGAATTTGAGAGTGTTTCCAGTGTGGGCGTGTGTTTCTTTCAAACTGAGTATCTTTTTATCGTTTGAGTATGTTTACTATTGCACTTTGAGTATCTTTTCAATTCTCGTTTGAGTATCATTCTGTAAGCCTTTCTGATGCGAGTTTTTCTTGAATTTGAGAGTGTTTCCAGTGTGGGCGTGTGTTTCTTTCAAACTGAGTATCTTTTTATCGTTTGAGTATGTTTACTATTGCACTTTGAGTATCTTTTCAATTCTCGTTTGAGTATCATTCTGTAAGCCTTTCTGATGCGAGTTTTTCTTGAATTTTAGAGTGTTTCCAGTGTGGGCGTGTGTTTCTTTCAAACTGAGTATCTTTTTATCGTTTGAGTATGTTTACTATTGCACTTTGAGTATCTTTTCAATTCTTGTTTGAGTATGTTTCTATAAGGTTTTCTGATGCTAGTTTCTCTTGAATTTGAGAGTGTTTCCAGTGTGGGCGTGTGTTTCTTTCAAACTGAGTATCTTTCTATCGTTTGAGTATGTTTACTATTGCACTTTGAGTATCTTTTCAATTCTCGTTTGAGTATCATTCTGTAAGCCTTTCTGATGCGAGTTTTTCTTGAATTTGAGAGTGTTTCCAGTGTGGGCGTGTGTTTCTTTCAAACTGAGTATCTTTTTATCGTTTGAGTATGTTTACTATTGCACTTTGAGTATCTTTTCAATTCTCGTTTGAGTATCATTCTGTAAGCCTTTCTGATGCGAGTTTTTCTTATATTTGAGAGTGTTTCCAGTGTGCGCGTGTGTTTCTTTCAAACTGAGTATCTTTCTATCGTTTGAGTATGTTTACTATTGCACTTTGAGTATCTTTTCAATTCTCGTTTGAGTATCTTTCTGAACGGCTTTCGATGCGAGTTTTTCTTGAATTTGAGAGTGTTTCCAGTGTGGGCGTGTGTTTCTTTCAAACTGAGTATCTTTCTATCGTTTGAGTATGTTTACTATTGCACTTTGAGTATCTTTTCAATTCTCGTTTGAGTATGTTTCTGTAAGGCTTTCTGATGCCAAATTCTCTTGAATTTGAGAATGTTTCCAGTGTGGGCGTGTGTTTCTTTCAAACTGAGTATCTTTCTATCGTTTGAATATGTTTACTATTGCACTTTGAGTATCTTTTCAATTCTCGTTTGAGTATCATTCTGTAAGCCTTTCTGATGCGAGTTTTTCTTGAATTTGAGAGTGTTTCCAGTGTGGGCGTGTGTTTCTTTCAAACTGAGTATCTTTTTATCGTTTGAGTATGTTTACTATTGCACTTTGAGTATCTTTTCAATTCTCGTTTGAGTATCATTCTGTAAGCCTTTCTGATGCGAGTTTTTCTTGAATTTGAGAGTGTTTCCAGTGTGGGCGTGTGTTTCTTTCAAACTGAGTATCTTTTTATCGTTTGAGTATGTTTACTATTGCACTTTGAGTATCTTTTCAATTCTCGTTTGAGTATCATTCTGTAAGCCTTTCTGATGCGAGTTTTTCTTGAATTTGAGAGTGTTTCCAGTGTGGGCGTGTGTTTCTTTCAAACTGAGTATCTTTTTATCGTTTGAGTATGTTTACTATTGCACTTTGAGTATCTTTTCAATTCTTGTTTGAGTATGTTTCTATAAGGTTTTCTGATGCTAGTTTCTCTTGAATTTGAGAGTGTTTCCAGTGTGGGCGTGTGTTTCTTTCAAACTGAGTATCTTTCTATCGTTTGAGTATGTTTACTATTGCACTTTGAGTATCTTTTCAATTCTCGTTTGAGTATCATTCTGTAAGCCTTTCTGATGCGAGTTTTTCTTGAATTTGAGAGTGTTTCCAGTGTGGGCGTGTGTTTCTTTCAAACTGAGTATCTTTTTATCGTTTGAGTATGTTTACTATTGCACTTTGAGTATCTTTTCAATTCTCGTTTGAGTATCATTCTGTAAGCCTTTCTGATGCGAGTTTTTCTTATATTTGAGAGTGTTTCCAGTGTGCGCGTGTGTTTCTTTCAAACTGAGTATCTTTCTATCGTTTGAGTATGTTTACTATTGCACTTTGAGTATCTTTTCAATTCTCGTTTGAGTATCTTTCTGAACGGCTTTCGATGCGAGTTTTTCTTGAATTTGAGAGTGTTTCCAGTGTGGGCGTGTGTTTCTTTCAAACTGAGTATCTTTCTATCGTTTGAGTATGTTTACTATTGCACTTTGAGTATCTTTTCAATTCTCGTTTGAGTATGTTTCTGTAAGGCTTTCTGATGCCAAATTCTCTTGAATTTGAGAATGTTTCCAGTGTGGGCGTGTGTTTCTTTCAAACTGAGTATCTTTCTATCGTTTGAATATGTTTACTATTGCACTTTGAGTATCTTTTCAATTCTCGTTTGAGTATCATTCTGTAAGCCTTTCTGATGCGAGTTTTTCTTGAATTTGAGAGTGTTTCCAGTGTGGGCGTGTGTTTCTTTCAAACTGAGTATCTTTGTATCGTTTGAGTATGTTTACTATTGCACTTTGAGTATCTTTTCAATTCTCGTTTGAGTATGTTTCTGTAAGGCTTTCTGATGCTAGTTTCTCTTGAATTTGAGAGTGTTTCCAGTGTGGGCGTGTGTTTCTTTCAAACTGAGTATCTTTCTATCGTTTGAGTATGTTTACTATTGCACTTTGAGTATCTTTTCAATTCTCGTTTGAGTATGTTTCTGTAAGGCTTTCTGATGCTAGTTTCTCTTGAATTTGAGAGTGTTTCCAGTGTGGGCGTGTGTTTCTTTCAAACTGAGTATCTTTCTATCGTTTGAGTATGTTTACTATTGCACTTTGAGTATCTTTTCAATTCTCGTTTGAGTATCATTCTGTAAGCCTTTCTGATGCGAGTTTTTCTTGAATTTGAGAGTGTTTCCAGTGTGGGCGTGTGTTTCTTTCAAACTGAGTATCTTTTTATCGTTTGAGTATGTTTACTATTGCACTTTGAGTATCTTTTCAATTCTTGTTTGAGTATGTTTCTATAAGGCTTTCTGATGCTAGTTTCTCTTGAATTTGAGAGTGTTTCCAGTGTGGGCGTGTGTTTCTTTCAAACTGAGTATCTTTCTATCGTTTGAGTATGTTTACTATTGCACTTTGAGTATCTTTTCAATTCTCGTTTGAGTATCATTCTGTAAGCCTTTCTGATGCGAGTTTTTCTTGAATTTGAGAGTGTTTCAAGTGTGGGCGTGTGTTTCTTTCAAACTGAGTATCTTTCTATCGTTTGAGTATGTTTACTATTACACTTTGAGTATCTTTTCAATTCTCGTTTGAGTATCATTCTGTAAGCCTTTCTGATGCGAGTTTTTCTTATATTTAAGAGTGTTTCCAGTGTGGGCGTGTGTTTCTTTCAAACTGAGTATCTTTCTATCGTTTGAGTATGTTTACTATTGCACTTTGAGTATCTTTTCAATTCTCGTTTGAGTATCTTTCTGAACGGCTTTCGATGCGAGTTTTTCTTGAATTTGAGAGTGTTTCCAGTGTGGGCGTGTGTTTCTTTCAAACTGAGTATCTTTCTATCGTTTGAGTATGTTTACTATTGCACTTTGAGTATCTTTTCAATTCTCGTTTGAGTATGTTTCTGTAAGGCTTTCTGATGCCAAATTCTCTTGAATTTGAGAATGTTTCCAGTGTGGGCGTGTGTTTCTTTCAAACTGAGTATCTTTCTATCGTTTGAATATGTTTACTATTGCACTTTGAGTATCTTTTCAATTCTCGTTTGAGTATCATTCTGTAAGCCTTTCTGATGCGAGTTTTTCTTGAATTTGAGAGTGTTTCCAGTGTGGGCGTGTGTTTCTTTCAAACTGAGTATCTTTGTATCGTTTGAGTATGTTTACTATTGCACTTTGAGTATCTTTTCAATTCTCGTTTGAGTATGTTTCTGTAAGGCTTTCTGATGCGAGTTTCTCTTGAATTTGAGAGTGTTTCCAGTGTGGGCGTGTGTTTCTTTCAAACTGAGTATCTTTCTATCGTTTGAGTATGTTTACTATTGCACTTTGAGTATCTTTTCAATTCTCGTTTGAGTATCATTCTGTAAGCCTTTCTGATGCGAGTTTTTCTTGAATTTCAGAGTGTTTCCAGTGTGGGCGTGTGTTTCTTTCAAACTGAGTATCTTTCTATCGTTTGAGTATGTTTACTATTGCACTTTGAGTATCTTTTCAATTCTCGTTTGAGTATCATTCTGTAGGCCTTTCTGATGCGAGTTTTTCTTATATTTGAGAGTGTTTCCAGTGTGGGCGTGTGTTTCTTTCAAACTGAGTATCTTTCTATCGTTTGAGTATGTTTACTATTGCACTTTGAGTATCTTTTCAATTCTCGTTTGAGTATCTTTCTATAAGGTTTTCTGATGCTAGTTTCTCTTGAATTTGAGAGTGTTTCCAGTGTGGGCGTGTGTTTCTTTCAAACTGAGTATCTTTCTATCGTTTGAGTATGTTTACTATTGCACTTTGAGTATCTTTTCAATTCTGGTTTGAGTATCATTCTGTAAGCCTTTCTGATGCGAGTTTTTCTTGAATTTGAGAGTGTTTCCAGTGTGGGCGTGTGTTTCTTTCAAACTGAGTATCTTTGTATCGTTTGAGTATGTTTACTATTGCACTTTGAGTATCTTTTCAATTCTCGTTTGAGTATCATTTTGTAAGCCTTTCTGATGCGAGTTTTTCTTGAATTTGAGAGTGTTTCCAGTGTGGGCGTGTGTTTCTTTCAAACTGAGTATCCTTGTATCGTTTGAGTATGTTTACTATAGCACTTTGAGTATCTTTTCAATTCTCGTTTGAGTATCATTCTGTAAGCCTTTCTGATGCGAGTTTTTCTTGAATTTCAGAGTGTTTCCAGTGTGGGCGTGTGTTTCTTTCAAACTGAGTATCTTTCTATCGTTTGAGTATGTTTACTATTGCACTTTGAGTATCTTTTCAATTCTCGTTTCAGTATCATTCTGTAAGCCTTTCTGATGCGAGTTTTTCTTGAATTTGAGAGTGTTTCCAGTGTGGGCGTGTGTTTCTTTCAAACTGAGTATCTTTCTATCGTTTGAGTATGTTTACTAGTGCACTTTGAGTATCTTTTCAATTCTCGTTTGAGTATGTTTCTGTAAGGCTTTCTGATGCTAGTTTCTCTTGAATTTGAGAGTGTTTCCAGTGTGGGCTTGTGTTTCTTTCAAACTGAGTATCTTTCTATCGTTTGAGTATGTTTACTATTGCACTTTGAGTATCTTTTCAATTCTCGTTTGAGTATCATTCTGTAAGCCTTTCTGATGCGAGTTTTTCTTGAATTTGAGAGTGTTTCCAGTGTGGGCGTGTGTTTCTTTCAAACTGAGTATCTTTTTATCGTTTGAGTATGTTTACTATTGCACTTTGAGTATCTTTTCAATTCTCGTTTGAGTATCATTCTGTAAGCCTTTCTGATGCGAGTTTTTCTTGAATTTGAGAGTGTTTCTAGTGTGGGCGTGTGTTTCTTTCAAACTGAGTATCTTTTTATCGTTTGAGTATGTTTACTATTGCACTTTGAGTATCTTTTCAATTCTCGTTTGAGTATCATTCTGTAAGACTTTCTGATGCGAGTTTTTCTTGAATTTGAGAGTGTTTCCAGTGTGGGCGTGTGTTTCTTTCAAACTGAGTATCTTTTTATCGTTTGAGTATGTTTACTATTGCACTTTGAGTATCTTTTCAATTCTCGTTTGAGTATCATTCTGTAAGCCTTTCTGATGCGAGTTTTTCTTGAATTTGAGAGTGTTTCCAGTGTGGGCGTGTGTTTCTTTCAAACTGAGTATCTTTCTATCGTTTGAGTATGTTTACTATTGCACTTTGAGTATCTTTTCAATTCTCGTTTGAGTATGTTTCTGTAAGGCATTCTGATGCGAGTTTCTCTTGAATTTTAGAGTGTTTCCAGTGTGGGCGTGTGTTTCTTTCAAACTGAGTATCTTTCTATCGTTTGAGTATGTTAACTATTGCACTTTGAGTATCTTTTCAATTCTCGTTTGAGTATCATTCTGTAAGCCTTTCTGATGCGAGTTTTTCTTGAATTTGAGAGTGTTTCCAGTGTGGGCGTGTGTTTCTTTCAAACTGAGTATCTTTTTATCGTTTGAGTATGTTTACTATTGCACTTTGAGTATCTTTTCAATTCTCGTTTGAGTATCATTCTGTAAGCCTTTCTGATGCGAGTTTTTCTTATATTTGAGAGTGTTTCCAGTGTGGGCGTGTGTTTCTTTCAAACTGAGTATCTTTCTATCGTTTGAGTATGTTTACTATTGCACTTTGAGTATCTTTTCAATTCTCGTTTGAGTATCTTTCTGAACGGCTTTCGATGCGAGTTTTTCTTGAATTTGAGAGTGTTTCCAGTGTGGGCGTGTGTTTCTTTCAAACTGAGTATCTTTCTATCGTTTGAGTATGTTTACTATTGCACTTTGAGTATCTTTTCAATTCTCGTTTGAGTATGTTTCTGTAAGGCTTTCTGATGCCAGTTTCTCTTGAATTTGAGAGTGTTTCCAGTGTGGGCGTGTGTTTCTTTCAAACTGAGTATCTTTCTATCGTTTGAGTATGTTTACTATTGCACTTTGAGTATCTTTTCAATTCTCGTTTGAGTATGTTTCTGTAAGGCTTTCTGATGCTAGTTTCTCTTGAATTTGAGAGTGTTTCCAGTGTGGGCGTGTGTTTCTTTCAAACTGAGTATCTTTCTATCGTTTGAGTATGTTTACTATTGCACTTTGAGTATCTTTTCAATTCTCGTTTGAGTATCATTCTGTAAGCCTTTCTGATGCGAGTTTTTCTTGAATTTGAGAGTGTTTCCAGTGTGGGCGTGTGTTTCTTTCAAACTGAGTATCTTTTTATCGTTTGAGTATGTTTACTATTGCACTTTGAGTATCTTTTCAATTCTTGTTTGAGTATGTTTCTATAAGGTTTTCTGATGCTAGTTTCTCTTGAATTTGAGAGTGTTTCCAGTGTGGGCGTGTGTTTCTTTCAAACTGAGTATCTTTCTATCGTTTGAGTATGTTTACTATTGCACTTTGAGTATCTTTTCAATTCTCGTTTGAGTATCATTCTGTAAGCCTTTCTGATGCGAGTTTTTCTTGAATTTGAGAGTGTTTCCAGTGTGGGCGTGTGTTTCTTTCAAACTGAGTATCTTTTTATCGTTTGAGTATGTTTACTATTGCACTTTGAGTATCTTTTCAATTCTCGTTTGAGTATCATTCTGTAAGCCTTTCTGATGCGAGTTTTTCTTATATTTGAGAGTGTTTCCAGTGTGGGCGTGTGTTTCTTTCAAACTGAGTATCTTTCTATCGTTTGAGTATGTTTACTATTGCACTTTGAGTATCTTTTCAATTCTCGTTTGAGTATCTTTCTGAACGGCTTTCGATGCGAGTTTTTCTTGAATTTGAGAGTGTTTCCAGTGTGGGCGTGTGTTTCTTTCAAACTGAGTATCTTTCTATCGTTTGAGTATGTTTACTATTGCACTTTGAGTATCTTTTCAATTCTCGTTTGAGTATGTTTCTGTAAGGCTTTCTGATGCCAAATTCTCTTGAATTTGAGAATGTTTCCAGTGTGGGCGTGTGTTTCTTTCAAACTGAGTATCTTTCTATCGTTTGAATATGTTTACTATTGCACTTTGAGTATCTTTTCAATTCTCGTTTGAGTATCATTCTGTAAGCCTTTCTGATGCGAGTTTTTCTTGAATTTGAGAGTGTTTCCAGTGTGGGCGTGTGTTTCTTTCAAACTGAGTATCTTTGTATCGTTTGAGTATGTTTACTATTGCACTTTGAGTATCTTTTCAATTCTCGTTTGAGTATGTTTCTGTAAGGCTTTCTGATGCGAGTTTCTCTTGAATTTGAGAGTGTTTCCAGTGTGGGCGTGTGTTTCTTTCAAACTGAGTATCTTTCTATCGTTTGAGTATGTTTACTATTGCACTTTGAGTATCTTTTCAATTCTCGTTTGAGTATCATTCTGTAAGCCTTTCTGATGCGAGTTTTTCTTGAATTTCAGAGTGTTTCCAGTGTGGGCGTGTGTTTCTTTCAAACTGAGTATCTTTCTATCGTTTGAGTATGTTTACTATTGCACTTTGAGTATCTTTTCAATTCTCGTTTGAGTATCATTCTGTAGGCCTTTCTGATGCGAGTTTTTCTTATATTTGAGAGTGTTTCCAGTGTGGGCGTGTGTTTCTTTCAAACTGAGTATCTTTCTATCGTTTGAGTATGTTTACTATTGCACTTTGAGTATCTTTTCAATTCTCGTTTGAGTATCTTTCTATAAGGTTTTCTGATGCTAGTTTCTCTTGAATTTGAGAGTGTTTCCAGTGTGGGCGTGTGTTTCTTTCAAACTGAGTATCTTTTTATCGTTTGAGTATGTTTACTATTGCACTTTGAGTATCTTTTCAATTCTGGTTTGAGTATCATTCTGTAAGCCTTTCTGATGCGAGTTTTTCTTGAATTTGAGAGTGTTTCCAGTGTGGGCGTGTGTTTCTTTCAAACTGAGTATCTTTCTATCGTTTGAGTATGTTTACTATTGCACTTTGAGTATCTTTTCAATTCTCGTTTGAGTATCATTTTGTAAGCCTTTCTGATGCGAGTTTTTCTTGAATTTGAGAGTGTTTCTAGTGTGGGCGTGTGTTTCTTTCAAACTGAGTATCCTTGTATCGTTTGAGTATGTTTACTATAGCACTTTGAGTATCTTTTCAATTCTCGTTTGAGTATCATTCTGTAAGCCTTTCTGATGCGAGTTTTTCTTGAATTTCAGAGTGTTTCCAGTGTGGGCGTGTGTTTCTTTCAAACTGAGTATCTTTCTATCGTTTGAGTATGTTTACTATTGCACTTTGAGTATCTTTTCAATTCTCGTTTGAGTATCATTCTGTAAGCCTTTCTGATGCGAGTTTTTCTTGAATTTGAGAGTGTTTCCAGTGTGGGCGTGTGTTTCTTTCAAACTGAGTATCTTTCTATCGTTTGAGTATGTTTAGTAGTGCACTTTGAGTATCTTTTCAATTCTCGTTTGAGTATGTTTCTGTAAGGCTTTCTGATGCTAGTTTCTCTTGAATTTGAGAGTGTTTCCAGTGTGGGCTTGTGTTTCTTTCAAACTGAGTATCTTTCTATCGTTTGAGTATGTTTACTATTGCACTTTGAGTATCTTTTCAATTCTCGTTTGAGTATCATTCTGTAAGCCTTTCTGATGCGAGTTTTTCTTGAATTTGAGAGTGTTTCCAGTGTGGGCGTGTGTTTCTTTCAAACTGAGTATCTTTTTATCGTTTGAGTATGTTTACTATTGCACTTTGAGTATCTTTTCAATTCTCGTTTGAGTATCATTCTGTAAGCCTTTCTGATGCGAGTTTTTCTTGAATTTGAGAGTGTTTCTAGTGTGGGCGTGTGTTTCTTTCAAACTGAGTATCTTTTTATCGTTTGAGTATGTTTACTATTGCACTTTGAGTATCTTTTCAATTCTCGTTTGAGTATCATTCTGTAAGCCTTTCTGATGCGAGTTTTTCTTGAATTTGAGAGTGTTTCCAGTGTGGGCGTGTGTTTCTTTCAAACTGAGTATCTTTTTATCGTTTGAGTATGTTTACTATTGCACTTTGAGTATCTTTTCAATTCTCGTTTGAGTATCATTCTGTAAGCCTTTCTGATGCGAGTTTTTCTTGAATTTGAGAGTGTTTCCAGTGTGGGCGTGTGTTTCTTTCAAACTGAGTATCTTTCTATCGTTTGAGTATGTTTACTATTGCACTTTGAGTATCTTTTCAATTCTCGTTTGAGTATGTTTCTGTAAGGCATTCTGATGCGAGTTTCTCTTGAATTTTAGAGTGTTTCCAGTGTGGGCGTGTGTTTCTTTCAAACTGAGTATCTTTCTATCGTTTGAGTATGTTAACTATTGCACTTTGAGTATCTTTTCAATTCTCGTTTGAGTATCATTCTGTAAGCCTTTCTGATGCGAGTTTTTCTTGAATTTGAGAGTGTTTCCAGTGTGGGCGTGTGTTTCTTTCAAACTGAGTATCTTTTTATCGTTTGAGTATGTTTACTATTGCACTTTGAGTATCTTTTCAATTCTCGTTTGAGTATCATTCTGTAAGCCTTTCTGATGCGAGTTTTTCTTATATTTGAGAGTGTTTCCAGTGTGGGCGTGTGTTTCTTTCAAACTGAGTATCTTTTTATCGTTTGAGTATGTTTACTAGTGCACTTTGAGTATCTTTTCAATTCTCGTTTGAGTATGTTTCTGTAAGGCTTTCTGATGCTAGTTTCTCTTGAATTTGAGAGTGTTTCCAGTGTGGGCTTGTGTTTCTTTCAAACTGAGTATCTTTCTATCGTTTGAGTATGTTTACTATTGCACTTTGAGTATCTTTTCAATTCTCGTTTGAGTATCATTCTGTAAGCCTTTCTGATGCGAGTTTTTCTTGAATTTGAGAGTGTTTCCAGTGTGGGCGTGTGTTTCTTTCAAACTGAGTATCTTTTTATCGTTTGAGTATGTTTACTATTGCACTTTGAGTATCTTTTCAATTCTCGTTTGAGTATCATTCTGTAAGCCTTTCTGATGCGAGTTTTTCTTGAATTTGAGAGTGTTTCTAGTGTGGGCGTGTGTTTCTTTCAAACTGAGTATCTTTTTATCGTTTGAGTATGTTTACTATTGCACTTTGAGTATCTTTTCAATTCTCGTTTGAGTATCATTCTGTAAGCCTTTCTGATGCGAGTTTTTCTTGAATTTGAGAGTGTTTCCAGTGTGGGCGTGTGTTTCTTTCAAACTGAGTATCTTTTTATCGTTTGAGTATGTTTACTATTGCACTTTGAGTATCTTTTCAATTCTCGTTTGAGTATCTTTCTGTAAGCCTTTCTGATGCGAGTTTTTCTTGAATTTGAGAGTGTTTCCAGTGTGGGCGTGTGTTTCTTTCAAACTGAGTATCTTTCTATCGTTTGAGTATGTTTACTATTGCACTTTGAGTATCTTTTCAATTCTCGTTTGAGTATGTTTCTGTAAGGCATTCTGATGCGAGTTTCTCTTGAATTTTAGAGTGTTTCCAGTGTGGGCGTGTGTTTCTTTCAAACTGAGTATCTTTCTATCGTTTGAGTATGTTAACTATTGCACTTTGAGTATCTTTTCAATTCTCGTTTGAGTATCATTCTGTAAGCCTTTCTGATGCGAGTTTTTCTTGAATTTGAGAGTGTTTCCAGTGTGGGCGTGTGTTTCTTTCAAACTGAGTATCTTTTTATCGTTTGAGTATGTTTACTATTGCACTTTGAGTATCTTTTCAATTCTCGTTTGAGTATCATTCTGTAAGCCTTTCTGATGCGAGTTTTTCTTATATTTGAGAGTGTTTCCAGTGTGGGCGTGTGTTTCTTTCAAACTGAGTATCTTTCTATCGTTTGAGTATGTTTACTATTGCACTTTGAGTATCTTTTCAATTCTCGTTTGAGTATCTTTCTGAACGGCTTTCGATGCGAGTTTTTCTTGAATTTGAGAGTGTTTCCAGTGTGGGCGTGTGTTTCTTTCAAACTGAGTATCTTTCTATCGTTTGAGTATGTTTACTATTGCACTTTGAGTATCTTTTCAATTCTCGTTTGAGTATGTTTCTGTAAGGCTTTCTGATGCCAGTTTCTCTTGAATTTGAGAGTGTTTCCAGTGTGGGCGTGTGTTTCTTTCAAACTGAGTATCTTTCTATCGTTTGAATATGTTTACTATTGCACTTTGAGTATCTTTTCAATTCTCGTTTGAGTATCATTCTGTAAGCCTTTCTGATGCGAGTTTTTCTTGAATTTGAGAGTGTTTCCAGTGTGGGCGTGTGTTTCTTTCAAACTGAGTATCTTTCTATCGTTTGAGTATGTTTACTAGTGCACTTTGAGTATCTTTTCAATTCTCGTTTGAGTATCATTCTGTAAGCCTTTCTGATGCGAGTTTTTCTTATATTTAAGAGTGTTTCCAGTGTGGGCGTGTGTTTCTTTCAAACTGAGTATCTTTCTATCGTTTGAGTATGTTTACTATTGCACTTTGAGTATCTTTTCAATTCTCGTTTGAGTATCTTTCTGAACGGCTTTCGATGCGAGTTTTTCTTGAATTTGAGAGTGTTTCCAGTGTGGGCGTGTGTTTCTTTCAAACTGAGTATCTTTCTATCATTTGTGTAGGTTTACTATTGCACTTTGAGTATCTTTTCAATTCTCGTTTGAGTATCATTCTGTAAGCCTTTCTAGTGCGAGTTTTTCTTAAATTTGAGAGTGTTTCCAGTGTGGGCGTGTGTTTCTTTCAAACTGAGTATCTTTCTATCGTTTGAGTATGTTTACTATTGCACTTTGAGTATCTTTTCAATTCTCGTTTGAGTATCATTCTGTAAGCCTTTCTGGTGCGAGTTTTTCTTGAATTTGAGAGTGTTTCCAGTGTGGGCGTGTGTTTCTTTCAAACTGAGTATCTTTCTATCGTTTGAGTAGGTTTACTATTGCACTTTGAGTATCTTTTCAATTCTCGTTTGAGTATCTTTCTGAACGTCTTTCTGGTGCGAGTTTTTCTTGAATTTGAGAGTGTTTCCAGTGTGGGCGTGTGTTTCTTTCAAACTGAGTATCTTTCTATCGTTTGAGTATGTTTACTATTGCACTTTGAGTATCTTTTCAATTCTCGTTTGAGTATCATTCTGTAAGCCTTTCTGATGCGAGTTTTTCTTGAATTTGAGAGTGTTTCCAGTGTGGGCGTGTGTTTCTTTCAAACTGAGTATCTTTCTATCGTTTGAGTATGTTTACTATTGCACTTTGAGTATCTTTTCAATTCTCGTTTGAGTATCATTCTGTAAGCCTTTCTAGTGCGAGTTTTTCTTAAATTTGAGAGTGTTTCCAGTGTGGGCGTGTGTTTCTTTCAAACTGAGTATCTTTCTATCGTTTGAGTATGTTTACTATTGCACTTTGAGTATCTTTTCAATTCTCGTTTGAGTATCATTCTGTAAGCCTTTCTGGTGCGATTTTTTCTTGAATTTGAGAGTGTTTCCAGTGTGGGCGTGTGTTTCTTTCAAACTGAGTATCTTTCTATCGTTTGAGTAGGTTTACTATTGCACTTTGAGTATCTTTTCAATTCTCGTTTGAGTATCTTTCTGAACGTCTTTCTGGTGCGAGTTTTTCTTGAATTTGAGAGTGTTTCCAGTGTGGGCGTGTGTTTCTTTCAAACTAAGTATCTTTCTATCGTTTGAGTATGTTTATTATTGCACTTTGAGTATCTTTTCAATTCTCGTTTGAGTATCATTCTGTAAGCCTTTCTGATGCGAGTTTTTCTTGAATTTGAGAGTGTTTCCAGTGTGGGCGTGTGTTTCTTTCAAACTGAGTATCTTTCTATCGTTTGAGTATGTTTACTATTGCACTTTGAGTATCTTTTCAATTCTCGTTTGAGTATGTTTCTGTAAGGCATTCTGATGCGAGTTTCTCTTGAATTTTAGAGTGTTTCCAGTGTGGGCGTGTGTTTCTTTCAAACTGAGTATCTTTCTATCGTTTGAGTATGTTAACTATTGCACTTTGAGTATCTTTTCTATTCTCGTTTGAGTATCATTCTGTAAGCCTTTCTGATGCGAGTTTTTCTTGAATTTGAGAGTGTTTCCAGTGTGGGCGTGTGTTTCTTTCAAACTGAGTATCTTTTTATCGTTTGAGTATGTTTACTATTGCACTTTGAGTATCTTTTCAATTCTCGTTTGAGTATCATTCTGTAAGCCTTTCTGATGCGAGTTTTTCTTATATTTGAGAGTGTTTCCAGTGTGGGCGTGTGTTTCTTTCAAACTGAGTATCTTTCTATCGTTTGAGTATGTTTACTATTGCACTTTGAGTATCTTTTCAATTCTCGTTTGAGTATCTTTCTGAACGGCTTTCGATGCGAGTTTTTCTTGAATTTGAGAGTGTTTCCAGTGTGGGCGTGTGTTTCTTTCAAACTGAGTATCTTTCTATCGTTTGAGTATGTTTACTATTGCACTTTGAGTATCTTTTCAATTCTCGTTTGAGTATGTTTCTGTAAGGCTTTCTGATGCCAGTTTCTCTTGAATTTGAGAGTGTTTCCAGTGTGGGCGTGTGTTTCTTTCAAACTGAGTATCTTTCTATCGTTTGAATATGTTTACTATTGCACTTTGAGTATCTTTTCAATTCTGGTTTGAGTATCATTCTGTAAGCCTTTCTGATGCGAGTTTTTCTTGAATTTGAGAGTGTTTCCAGTGTGGGCGTGTGTTTCTTTCAAACTGAGTATCTTTGTATCGTTTGAGTATGTTTACTATTGCACTTTGAGTATCTTTTCAATTCTCGTTTGAGTATCATTTTGTAAGCCTTTCTGATGCGAGTTTTTCTTGAATTTGAGAGTGTTTCCAGTGTGGGCGTGTGTTTCTTTCAAACTGAGTATCCTTGTATCGTTTGAGTATGTTTACTATAGCACTTTGGGTATCTTTTCAATTCTCGTTTGAGTATCATTCTGTAAGCCTTTCTGATGCGAGTTTTTCTTGAATTTGAGAGTGTTTCCAGTGTGGGCGTGTGTTTCTTTCAAACTGAGTATCTTTTTATCGTTTGAGTATGTTTACTATTGCACTTTGAGTATCTTTTCAATTCTCGTTTGAGTATCATTCTGTAAGCCTTTCTGATGCGAGTTTTTCTTATATTTGAGAGTGTTTCCAGTGTGGGCGTGTGTTTCTTTCAAACTGAGTATCTTTCTATCGTTTGAGTATGTTTACTATTGCACTTTGAGTATCTTTTCAATTCTCGTTTGAGTATCATTCTGTAAGCCTTTCTGATGCGAGTTTTTCTTGAATTTGAGAGTGTTTCCAGTGTGGGCGTGTGTTTCTTTCAAACTGAGTATCTTTTTATCGTTTGAGTATGTTTACTATTGCACTTTGAGTATCTTTTCAATTCTCGTTTGAGTATCATTCTGTAAGCCTTTCTGATGCGAGTTTTTCTTATATTTGAGAGTGTTTCCAGTGTGGGCGTGTGTTTCTTTCAAACTGAGTATCTTTCTATCGTTTGAGTATGTTTACTATTGCACTTTGAGTATCTTTTCAATTCTCGTTTGAGTATCTTTCTGAACGGCTTTCGATGCGAGTTTTTCTTGAATTTGAGAGTGTTTCCAGTGTGGGCGTGTGTTTCTTTCAAACTGAGTATCTTTCTATCATTTGTGTAGGTTTACTATTGCACTTTGAGTATCTTTTCAATTCTCGTTTGAGTATCATTCTGTAAGCCTTTCTAGTGCGAGTTTTTCTTAAATTTGAGAGTGTTTCCAGTGTGGGCGTGTGTTTCTTTCAAACTGAGTATCTTTCTATCGTTTGAGTATGTTTACTATTGCACTTTGAGTATCTTTTCAATTCTCGTTTGAGTATCATTCTGTAAGCCTTTCTGATGCGAGTTTTTCTTGAATTTGAGAGTGTTTCTAGTGTGGGCGTGTGTTTCTTTCAAACTGAGTATCTTTCTATCGTTTGAGTATGTTAACTATTGCACTTTGAGTATCTTTTCTATTCTCGTTTGAGTATCATTCTGTAAGCCTTTCTGATGCGAGTTTTTCTTATATTTGAGAGTGTTTCCAGTGTGGGCGTGTGTTTCTTTCAAACTGAGTATCTTTCTATCGTTTGAGTATGTTTACTATTGCACTTTGAGTATCTTTTCAATTCTCGTTTGAGTATCTTTCTGAACGGCTTTCGATGCGAGTTTTTCTTGAATTTGAGAGTGTTTCCAGTGTGGGCGTGTGTTTCTTTCAAACTAAGTATCTTTCTATCGTTTGAGTATGTTTATTATTGCACTTTGAGTATCTTTTCAATTCTCGTTTGAGTATCATTCTGTAAGCCTTTCTGATGCGAGTTTTTCTTGAATTTGAGAGTGTTTCCAGTGTGGGCGTGTGTTTCTTTCAAACTGAGTATCTTTCTATCGTTTGAGTATGTTTACTATTGCACTTTGAGTATCTTTTCAATTCTCGTTTGAGTATGTTTCTGTAAGGCATTCTGATGCGAGTTTCTCTTGAATTTTAGAGTGTTTCCAGTGTGGGCGTGTGTTTCTTTCAAACTGAGTATCTTTCTATCGTTTGAGTATGTTAACTATTGCACTTTGAGTATCTTTTCAATTCTCGTTTGAGTATCATTCTGTAAGCCTTTCTGATGCGAGTTTTTCTTGAATTTGAGAGTGTTTCCAGTGTGGGCGTGTGTTTCTTTCAAACTGAGTATCTTTTTATCGTTTGAGTATGTTTACTATTGCACTTTGAGTATCTTTTCAATTCTCGTTTGAGTATCATTCTGTAAGCCTTTCTGATGCGAGTTTTTCTTATATTTGAGAGTGTTTCCAGTGTGGGCGTGTGTTTCTTTCAAACTGAGTATCTTTCTATCGTTTGAGTATGTTTACTATTGCACTTTGAGTATCTTTTCAATTCTCGTTTGAGTATCTTTCTGAACGGCTTTCGATGCGAGTTTTTCTTGAATTTGAGAGTGTTTCCAGTGTGGGCGTGTGTTTCTTTCAAACTGAGTATCTTTCTATCGTTTGAGTATGTTTACTATTGCACTTTGAGTATCTTTTCAATTCTCGTTTGAGTATGTTTCTGTAAGGCTTTCTGATGCCAGTTTCTCTTGAATTTGAGAGTGTTTCCAGTGTGGGCGTGTGTTTCTTTCAAACTGAGTATCTTTCTATCGTTTGAATATGTTTACTATTGCACTTTGAGTATCTTTTCAATTCTGGTTTGAGTATCATTCTGTAAGCCTTTCTGATGCGAGTTTTTCTTGAATTTGAGAGTGTTTCCAGTGTGGGCGTGTGTTTCTTTCAAACTGAGTATCTTTGTATCGTTTGAGTATGTTTACTATTGCACTTTGAGTATCTTTTCAATTCTCGTTTGAGTATCATTTTGTAAGCCTTTCTGATGCGAGTTTTTCTTGAATTTGAGAGTGTTTCCAGTGTGGGCGTGTGTTTCTTTCAAACTGAGTATCCTTGTATCGTTTGAGTATGTTTACTATAGCACTTTGGGTATCTTTTCAATTCTCGTTTGAGTATCATTCTGTAAGCCTTTCTGATGCGAGTTTTTCTTGAATTTGAGAGTGTTTCCAGTGTGGGCGTGTGTTTCTTTCAAACTGAGTATCTTTTTATCGTTTGAGTATGTTTACTATTGCACTTTGAGTATCTTTTCAATTCTCGTTTGAGTATCATTCTGTAAGCCTTTCTGATGCGAGTTTTTCTTATATTTGAGAGTGTTTCCAGTGTGGGCGTGTGTTTCTTTCAAACTGAGTATCTTTCTATCGTTTGAGTATGTTTACTATTGCACTTTGAGTATCTTTTCAATTCTCGTTTGAGTATCATTCTGTAAGCCTTTCTGATGCGAGTTTTTCTTGAATTTGAGAGTGTTTCCAGTGTGGGCGTGTGTTTCTTTCAAACTGAGTATCTTTTTATCGTTTGAGTATGTTTACTATTGCACTTTGAGTATCTTTTCAATTCTCGTTTGAGTATCATTCTGTAAGCCTTTCTGATGCGAGTTTTTCTTATATTTGAGAGTGTTTCCAGTGTGGGCGTGTGTTTCTTTCAAACTGAGTATCTTTCTATCGTTTGAGTATGTTTACTATTGCACTTTGAGTATCTTTTCAATTCTCGTTTGAGTATCTTTCTGAACGGCTTTCGATGCGAGTTTTTCTTGAATTTGAGAGTGTTTCCAGTGTGGGCGTGTGTTTCTTTCAAACTGAGTATCTTTCTATCATTTGTGTAGGTTTACTATTGCACTTTGAGTATCTTTTCAATTCTCGTTTGAGTATCATTCTGTAAGCCTTTCTAGTGCGAGTTTTTCTTAAATTTGAGAGTGTTTCCAGTGTGGGCGTGTGTTTCTTTCAAACTGAGTATCTTTCTATCGTTTGAGTATGTTTACTATTGCACTTTGAGTATCTTTTCAATTCTCGTTTGAGTATCATTCTGTAAGCCTTTCTGATGCGAGTTTTTCTTGAATTTGAGAGTGTTTCCAGTGTGGGCGTGTGTTTCTTTCAAACTGAGTATCTTTCTATCGTTTGAATATGTTTACTATTGCACTTTGAGTATCTTTTCAATTCTCGTTTGAGTATCATTCTGTAAGCCTTTCTGATGCGAGTTTTTCTTGAATTTGAGAGTGTTTCCAGTGTGGGCGTGTGTTTCTTTCAAACTGAGTATCTTTCTATCGTTTGAGTATGTTTACTAGTGCACTTTGAGTATCTTTTCAATTCTCGTTTGAGTATCATTCTGTAAGCCTTTCTGATGCGAGTTTTTCTTATATTTAAGTGTGTTTCCAGTGTGGGCGTGTGTTTCTTTCAAACTGAGTATCTTTCTATCGTTTGAGTATGTTTACTATTGCACTTTGAGTATCTTTTCAATTCTCGTTTGAGTATCTTTCTGAACGGCTTTCGATGCCAGTTTCTCTTGAATATCAGAGTGTTTCCAGTGTGGGCGTGTGTTTCTTTCAAACTGAGTATCTTTCTATCCTTTGAGTATGTTTACTATTGCACTTTGAGTATCTTTTCAATTCTCGTTTGAGTATGTTTCTATAAGGTTTTCTGATGCGAGTTTCTCTTGAATTTGAGAGTGTTTCCAGTGTCGGCGTGTGTTTCTTTCAAACTGAGTATCTTTTTATCGTTTGAGTATGTTTACTATTGCACTTTGAGTATCTTTTCAATTCTCGTTTGAGTATGTTTCTATAAGGTTTTCTGATGCCAGTTTCTCTTGAATTTCAGAGTGTTTCCAGTGTGGGCGTGTGTTTCTTTCAAACTGAGTATCTTTCTATCGTTTGAGTATGTTTACTATTGCACATTGAGTATCTTTTCAATTCTCGTTTGAGTATCATTCTGTAAGCCTTTCTGATGCGAGTTTTTCTTGAATTTGAGAGTGTTTCCAGTGTGGGCGTGTGTTTCTTTCAAACTGAGTATCTTTCTATCGTTTGAGTATGTTTACTATTGCACTTTGAGTATCTTTTCAATTCTCGTTTGAGTATGTTTCTGTAAGGCTTTCTGATGCCAGTTTCTCTTGAATTTGAGAGTGTTTCCAGTGTGGGCGTGTGTTTCTTTCAAACTGAGTATCTTTCTATCGTTTGAATATGTTTACTATTGCACTTTGAGTATCTTTTCAATTCTCGTTTGAGTATCATTCTGTAAGCCTTTCTGATGCGAGTTTTTCTTATATTTGAGAGTGTTTCCAGTGTGGGCGTGTGTTTCTTTCAAACTGAGTATCTTTCTATCGTTTGAGTATGTTTACTATTGCACTTTGAGTATCTTTTCAATTCTCGTTTGAGTATGTTTCTGTAAGGCTTTCTGATGCGAGTTTCTCTTTAATTTGAGAGTGTTTCCAGTGTGGGCGTGTGTTTCTTTCAAACTGAGTATCTTTCTATCGTTTGAGTATGTTTACTATTGCACATTGAGTATCTTTTCAATTCTCGTTTGAGTATCATTCTGTAAGCCTTTCTGATGCGAGTTTTTCTTGAATTTGAGAGTGTTTCCAGTGTGGGCGTGTGTTTCTTTCAAACTGAGTATCTTTTTATCGTTTGAGTATGTTTACTATTGCACTTTGAGTATCTTTTCAATTCTCGTTTGAGTATGTTTCTGTAAGGCTTTCTGATGCTAGTTTCTCTTGAATTTCAGAATGTTTCCAGTGTGGGCGTGTGTTTCTTTCAAACTGAGTATCTTTCTATCGTTTGAGTATGTTTACTATTGCACTTTGAGTATCTTATCAATTCTCGTTTGAGTATCATTCTGTAAGCCTTTCTGATGCGAGTTTTTCTTGAATTTGAGAGTGTTTCCAGTGTGGGCGTGTGTTTCTTTCAAACTGAGTATCTTTCTATCGTTTGAGTATGTTTACTATTGCACTTTGAGTATCTTTTCAATTCTCGTTTGAGTATCATTCTGTAAGCCTTTCTGATGCGAGTTTTTCTTGAATTTGAGAGTGTTTCCAGTGTGGGCGTGTGTTTCTTTCAAACTGAGTATCTTTGTATCGTTTGAGTATGTTTACTATTGCACTTTGAGTATCTTTTCAATTCTCGTTTGAGTATCATTCTGTAAGCCTTTCTGATGCGAGTTTTTCTTGAATTTGAGAGTGTTTCCAGTGTGGGCGTGTGTTTCTTTCAAACTGAGTATCTTTTTATCGTTTGAGTATGTTTACTATTGCACTTTGAGTATATTTTCAATTCTCGTTTGAGTATCATTCTGTAAGCCTTTCTGATGCGAGTTTTTCCTGAATTTGAGAGTGTTTCCAGTGTGGGCGTGTGTTTCTTTCAAACTGAGTATCTTTTTATCGTTTGAGTATGTTTACTATTGCACTTTGAGTATCTTTTCAATTCTCGTTTGAGTATCATTCTGTAAGCCTTTCTGATGCGAGTTTCTCTTGAATTTGAGAGTGTTTCCAGTGTGGGCGTGTGTTTCTTTCAAACTGAGTATCTTTCTATCGTTTGAGTATGTTTACTATTGCACTTTGAGTATCTTTTCAATTCTCGTTTGAGTATCATTCTGTAAGCCTTTCTGATGCGAGTTTTTCTTGAATTTGAGAGTGTTTCCAGTGTGGGCGTGTGTTTCTTTCAAACTGAGTATCTTTCTATCGTTTGAGTATGTTTACTAGTGCACTTTGAGTATCTTTTCAATTCTCGTTTGAGTATCATTCTGTAAGCCTTTCTGATGCGAGTTTTTCTTATATTTAAGTGTGTTTCCAGTGTGGGCGTGTGTTTCTTTCAAACTGAGTATCTTTCTATCGTTTGAGTATGTTTACTATTGCACTTTGAGTATCTTTTCAATTCTCGTTTGAGTATCTTTCTGAACGGCTTTCGATGCGAGTTTTTCTTGAATTTGAGAGTGTTTCCAGTGTGGGCGTGTGTTTCTTTCAAACTGAGTATCTTTCTATCGTTTGAGTATGTTTACTATTGCACTTTGAGTATCTTTTCAATTCTCGTTTGAGTATGTTTCTGTAAGGCTTTCTGATGCCAGTTTCTCTTGAATTTGAGAGTGTTTCCAGTGTGGGCGTGTGTTTCTTTCAAACTGAGTATCTTTCTATCGTTTGAATATGTTTACTATTGCACTTTGAGTATCTTTTCAATTCTCGTTTGAGTATCATTCTGTAAGCCTTTCTGATGCGAGTTTTTCTTGAATTTGAGAGTGTTTCCAGTGTGGGCGTGTGTTTCTTTCAAACTGAGTATCTTTCTATCGTTTGAGTATGTTTACTAGTGCACTTTGAGTATCTTTTCAATTCTCGTTTGAGTATGTTTCTGTAAGGCTTTCTGATGCTAGTTTCTCTTGAATTTCAGAATGTTTCCAGTGTGGGCGTGTATTTCTTTCAAACTGAGTATCTTTCTATCGTTTGAGTATGTTTACTATTGCACTTTGAGTATCTTATCAATTCTCGTTTGAGTATCATTCTGTAAGCCTTTCTGATGCGAGTTTTTCTTGAATTTGAGAGTGTTTCCAGTGTGGGCGTGTGTTTCTTTCAAACTGAGTATCTTTCTATCGTTTGAGTATGTTTACTATTGCACTTTGAGTATCTTTTCAATTCTCGTTTGAGTATCATTCTGTAAGCCTTTCTGATGCGAGTTTTTCTTGAATTTGAGAGTGTTTCCAGTGTGGGCGTGTGTTTCTTTCAAACTGAGTATCTTTGTATCGTTTGAGTATGTTTACTATTGCACTTTGAGTATCTTTTCAATTCTCGTTTGAGTATCATTCTGTAAGCCTTTCTGATGCGAGTTTTTCTTGAATTTGAGAGTGTTTCCAGTGTGGGCGTGTGTTTCTTTCAAACTGAGTATCTTTCTATCGTTTGAGTATGTTTACTAGTGCACTTTGAGTATCTTTTCAATTCTCGTTTGAGTATGTTTCTGTAAGGCTTTCTGATGCTAGTTTCTCTTGAATTTCAGAGTGTTTCCAGTGTGGGCGTGTGTTTCTTTCAAACTGAGTATCTTTCTATCGTTTGAGTATGTTTACTAGTGCACTTTGAGTATCTTTTGAATTCTCGTTTGAGTATGTTTCTGTAAGGCTTTCTGATGCTAGTTTCTCTTGAATTTCAGAGTGTTTCCAGTGTGGGCGTGTGTTTCTTTCAAACTGAGTATCTTTCTATCGTTTGAGTATGTTTACTATTGCACATTGAGTATCTTTTCAATTCTCGTTTGAGTATCATTCTGTAAGCCTTTCTGATGCGAGTTTTTCTTGAATTTGAGAGTGTTTCCAGTGTGGGCGTGTGTTTCTTTCAAACTGAGTATCTTTTTATCGTTTGAGTATGTTTACTATTGCACTTTGAGTATCTTTTCAATTCTCGTTTCAGTATCATTCTGTAAGCCTTTCTGATGCGAGTTTTTCTTGAATTTGAGAGTGTTTCCAGTGTGGGCGTGTGTTTCTTTCAAACTGAGTATCTTTTTATCGTTTGAGTATGTTTACTATTGCACTTTGAGTATCTTTTCAATTCTCGTTTGAGTATCATTCTGTAAGCCTTTCTGATGCGAGTTTTTCTTGAATTTGAGAGTGTTTCCAGTGTGGGCGTGTGTTTCTTTCAAACTGAGTATCTTTTTATCGTTTGAGTATGTTTACTATTGCACTTTGAGTATATTTTCAATTCTCGTTTGAGTATCATTCTGTAAGCCTTTCTGATGCGAGTTTTTCCTGAATTTGAGAGTGTTTCCAGTGTGGGCGTGTGTTTCTTTCAAACTGAGTATCTTTTTATCGTTTGAGTATGTTTACTATTGCACTTTGAGTATCTTTTCAATTCTCGTTTGAGTATCATTCTGTAAGCCTTTCTGATGCGAGTTTCTCTTGAATTTGAGAGTGTTTCCAGTGTGGGCGTGTGTTTCTTTCAAACTGAGTATCTTTCTATCGTTTGAGTATGTTTACTATTGCACTTTGAGTATCTTTTCAATTCTCGTTTGAGTATCATTCTGTAAGCCTTTCTGATGCGAGTTTTTCTTATATTTGAGAGTGTTTCCAGTGTGGGCGTGTGTTTCTTTCAAACTGAGTATTTTTCTATCGTTTGAGTATGTTTACTATTGCACTTTGAGTATCTTTTCAATTCTCGTTTGAGTATCTTTCTGAACGGCTTTCGATGCGAGTTTTTCTTGAATTTGAGAGTGTTTCCAGTGTGGGCGTGTGTTTCTTTCAAACTGAGTATCTTTCTATCGTTTGAGTATGTTTACTATTGCACTTTGAGTATCTTTTCAATTCTCGTTTGAGTATGTTTCTGTAAGGCTTTCTGATGCCAGTTTCTCTTGAATTTGAGAGTGTTTCCAGTGTGGGCGTGTGTTTCTTTCAAACTGAGTATCTTTCTATCGTTTGAATATGTTTACTATTGCACTTTGAGTATCTTTTCAATTCTCGTTTGAGTATCATTCTGTAAGCCTTTCTGATGCGAGTTTTTCTTATATTTGAGAGTGTTTCCAGTGTGGGCGTGTGTTTCTTTCAAACTGAGTATCTTTCTATCGTTTGAGTATGTTTACTATTGCACTTTGAGTATCTTTTCAATTCTCGTTTGAGTATGTTTCTGTAAGGCTTTCTGATGCGAGTTTCTCTTTAATTTGAGAGTGTTTCCAGTGTGGGCGTGTGTTTCTTTCAAACTGAGTATCTTTCTATCGTTTGAGTATGTTTACTATTGCACTTTGAGTATCTTTTCAATTCTCGTTTGAGTATCATTCTGTAAGCCTTTCTGATGCGAGTTTTTCTTGAATTTGAGAGTGTTTCCAGTGTGGGCGTGTGTTTCTTTCAAACTGAGTATCTTTTTATCGTTTGAGTATGTTTACTATTGCACTTTGAGTATCTTTTCAATTCTCGTTTGAGTATCATTCTGTAAGCCTTTCTGATGCGAGTTTTTCTTGAATTTGAGAGTGTTTCCAGTGTGGGCGTGTGTTTCTTTCAAACTGAGTATCTTTCTATCGTTTGAGTATGTTTACTATTGCAGTTTGAGTATCTTTTCAATTCTCGTTTGAGTATCATTCTGTAAGCCTTTCTGATGCGAGTTTTTCTTGAATTTGAGAGTGTTTCCAGTGTGGGCGTGTGTTTCTTTCAAACTGAGTATCTTTCTATCGTTTGAGTATGTTTACTATTGCACTTTGAGTATCTTTTCAATTCTCGTTTGAGTATGTTTCTGTAAGGCTTTCTGATGCCAGTTTCTCTTGAATTTGAGAGTGTTTCCAGTGTGGGCGTGTGTTTCTTTCAAACTGAGTATCTTTCTATCGTTTGAATATGTTTACTATTGCACTTTGAGTATCTTTTCAATTCTCGTTTGAGTATCATTCTGTAAGCCTTTCTGATGCGAGTTTTTCTTATATTTGAGAGTGTTTCCAGTGTGGGCGTGTGTTTCTTTCAAACTGAGTATCTTTCTATCGTTTGAGTATGTTTACTATTGCACTTTGAGTATCTTTTCAATTCTCGTTTGAGTATGTTTCTGTAAGGCTTTCTGATGCGAGTTTCTCTTTAATTTGAGAGTGTTTCCAGTGTGGGCGTGTGTTTCTTTCAAACTGAGTATCTTTCTATCGTTTGAGTATGTTTACTATTGCACATTGAGTATCTTTTCAATTCTCGTTTGAGTATCATTCTGTAAGCCTTTCTGATGCGAGTTTTTCTTGAATTTGAGAGTGTTTCCAGTGTGGGCGTGTGTTTCTTTCAAACTGAGTATCTTTTTATCGTTTGAGTATGTTTACTATTGCACTTTGAGTATCTTTTCAATTCTCGTTTGAGTATGTTTCTGTAAGGCTTTCTGATGCTAGTTTCTCTTGAATTTCAGAATGTTTCCAGTGTGGGCGTGTGTTTCTTTCAAACTGAGTATCTTTCTATCGTTTGAGTATGTTTACTATTGCACTTTGAGTATCTTATCAATTCTCGTTTGAGTATCATTCTGTAAGCCTTTCTGATGCGAGTTTTTCTTGAATTTGAGAGTGTTTCCAGTGTGGGCGTGTGTTTCTTTCAAACTGAGTATCTTTCTATCGTTTGAGTATGTTTACTATTGCACTTTGAGTATCTTTTCAATTCTCGTTTGAGTATCATTCTGTAAGCCTTTCTGATGCGAGTTTTTCTTGAATT
The DNA here is from genome assembly GCF_933775445.1 of Argentina anserina. Lineage (NCBI taxonomy): Eukaryota > Viridiplantae > Streptophyta > Magnoliopsida > Rosales > Rosaceae > Argentina > Argentina anserina. Next base: position 267,333 of record NW_026089442.1, read on the forward strand.
TGAGAGTGTTTCCAGTGTGGGCGTGTGTTTCTTTCAAACTGAGTATCTTTGTATCGTTTGAGTATGTTTACTATTGCACTTTGAGTATCTTTTCAATTCTCGTTTGAGTATCATTCTGTAAGCCTTTCTGATGCGAGTTTTTCTTGAATTTGAGAGTGTTTCCAGTGTGGGCGTGTGTTTCTTTCAAACTGAGTATCTTTCTATCGTTTGAGTATGTTTACTAGTGCACTTTGAGTATCTTTTCAATTCTCGTTTGAGTATGTTTCTGTAAGGCTTTCTGATGCTAGTTTCTCTTGAATTTCAGAGTGTTTCCAGTGTGGGCGTGTGTTTCTTTCAAACTGAGTATCTTTCTATCGTTTGAGTATGTTTACTAGTGCACTTTGAGTATCTTTTGAATTCTCGTTTGAGTATGTTTCTGTAAGGCTTTCTGATGCTAGTTTCTCTTGAATTTCAGAGTGTTTCCAGTGTGGGCGTGTGTTTCTTTCAAACTGAGTATCTTTCTATCGTTTGAGTATGTTTACTATTGCACATTGAGTATCTTTTCAATTCTCGTTTGAGTATCATTCTGTAAGCCTTTCTGATGCGAGTTTTTCTTGAATTTGAGAGTGTTTCCAGTGTGGGCGTGTGTTTCTTTCAAACTGAGTATCTTTTTATCGTTTGAGTATGTTTACTATTGCACTTTGAGTATCTTTTCAATTCTCGTTTGAGTATCATTCTGTAAGCCTTTCTGATGCGAGTTTTTCTTGAATTTGAGAGTGTTTCCAGTGTGGGCGTGTGTTTCTTTCAAACTGAGTATCTTTTTATCGTTTGAGTATGTTTACTATTGCACTTTGAGTATCTTTTCAATTCTCGTTTGAGTATCATTCTGTAAGCCTTTCTGATGCGAGTTTTTCTTGAATTTGAGAGTGTTTCCAGTGTGGGCGTGTGTTTCTTTCAAACTGAGTATCTTTTTATCGTTTGAGTATGTTTACTATTGCACTTTGAGTATATTTTCAATTCTCGTTTGAGTATCATTCTGTAAGCCTTTCTGATGCGAGTTTTTCCTGAATTTGAGAGTGTTTCCAGTGTGGGCGTGTGTTTCTTTCAAACTGAGTATCTTTTTATCGTTTGAGTATGTTTACTATTGCACTTTGAGTATCTTTTCAATTCTCGTTTGAGTATCTTTCTATAAGGTTTTCTGATGCTAGTTTCTCTTGAATTTGAGAGTGTTTCCAGTGTGGGCGTGTGTTTCTTTCAAACTGAGTATCTTTCTATCGTTTGAGTATGTTTACTATTGCACTTTGAGTATCTTTTCAATTCTCGTTTGAGTATCATTCTGTAAGCCTTTCTGATGCGAGTTTTTCTTATATTTGAGAGTGTTTCCAGTGTGGGCGTGTGTTTCTTTCAAACTGAGTATTTTTCTATCGTTTGAGTATGTTTACTATTGCACTTTGAGTATCTTTTCAATTCTCGTTTGAGTATCTTTCTGAACGGCTTTCGATGCGAGTTTTTCTTGAATTTGAGAGTGTTTCCAGTGTGGGCGTGTGTTTCTTTCAAACTGAGTATCTTTCTATCGTTTGAGTATGTTTACTATTGCACTTTGAGTATCTTTTCAATTCTCGTTTGAGTATGTTTCTGTAAGGCTTTCTGATGCCAGTTTCTCTTGAATTTGAGAGTGTTTCCAGTGTGGGCGTGTGTTTCTTTCAAACTGAGTATCTTTCTATCGTTTGAATATGTTTACTATTGCACTTTGAGTATCTTTTCAATTCTCGTTTGAGTATCATTCTGTAAGCCTTTCTGATGCGAGTTTTTCTTATATTTGAGAGTGTTTCCAGTGTGGGCGTGTGTTTCTTTCAAACTGAGTATCTTTCTATCGTTTGAGTATGTTTACTATTGCACTTTGAGTATCTTTTCAATTCTCGTTTGAGTATGTTTCTGTAAGGCTTTCTGATGCGAGTTTCTCTTTAATTTGAGAGTGTTTCCAGTGTGGGCGTGTGTTTCTTTCAAACTGAGTATCTTTCTATCGTTTGAGTATGTTTACTATTGCACTTTGAGTATCTTTTCAATTCTCGTTTGAGTATGTTTCTATAAGGTTTTCTGATGCGAGTTTCTCTTGAATTTGAGAGTGTTTCCAGTGTCGGCGTGTGTTTCTTTCAAACTGAGTATCTTTTTATCGTTTGAGTATGTTTACTATTGCACTTTGAGTATCTTTTCAATTCTCGTTTGAGTATCATTATGTAAGCCTTTCTGATGCGAGTTTTTCTTATGTTTGAGAGTGCTTCCAGTGTGGGCGTCTGTTTCTTTCAAACTGAGTATCTTTGTATCGTTTGAGTATGTTTACTATTGCACTTTGAGTATCTTTTCAATTCTCGTTTGAGTATCATTCTGTAAGCCTTTCTGATGCGAGTTTTTCTTGAATTTGAGAGTGTATCCAGTGTGGGCGTGTGTTTCTTTCAAACTGAGTATCTTTTTATCGTTTGAGTATGTTTACTATTGCACTTTGAGTATATTTTCAATTCTCGTTTGAGTATCATTCTGTAAGCCTTTCTGATGCGAGTTTTTCCTGAATTTGAGAGTGTTTCCAGTGTGGGCGTGTGTTTCTTTCAAACTGAGTATCTTTTTATCGTTTGAGTATGTTTACTATTGCACTTTGAGTATCTTTTCAATTCTCGTTTGAGTATCTTTCTATAAGGTTTTCTGATGCTAGTTTCTCTTGAATTTGAGAGTGTTTCCAGTGTGGGCGTGTGTTTCTTTCAAACTGAGTATCTTTCTATCGTTTGAGTATGCTTTACTATTGCACTTTGAGTATCTTTTCAATTCTCGTTTGAGTATCATTCTGTAAGCCTTTCTGATGCGAGTTTTTCTTATATTTGAGAGTGTTTCCAGTGTGGGCGTGTGTTTCTTTCAAACTGAGTATCTTTCTATCGTTTGAGTATGTTTACTATTGCACTTTGAGTATCTTTTCAATTCTCGTTTGAGTATCTTTCTGAACGGCTTTCGATGCGAGTTTTTCTTGAATTTGAGAGTGTTTCCAGTGTGGGCGTGTGTTTCTTTCAAACTGAGTATCTTTCTATCGTTTGAGTATGTTTACTATTGCAGTTTGAGTATCTTTTCAATTCTCGTTTGAGTATCATTCTGTAAGCCTTTCTGATGCGAGTTTTTCTTATATTTGAGAGTGCTTCCAGTGTGGGCGTCTGTTTCTTTCAAACTGAGTATCTTTGTATCGTTTGAGTATGTTTACTATTGCACTTTGAGTATCTTTTCAATTCTCGTTTGAGTATCTTTCTGAACGGCTTTCGATGCCAGTTTCTCTTGAATATCAGAGTGTTTCCAGTTGTGGGCGTGTGTTTCGTTTCAAACTGAGTATCTTTCTATCCTTTGAGTATGTTTACTATTGCACTTTGAGTATCTTTTCAATTCTCGTTTGAGTATGTTTCTATAAGGTTTTCTGATGCGAGTTTCTCTTGAATTTGAGAGTGTTTCCAGTGTCGGCGTGTGTTTCTTTCAAACTGAGTATCTTTTTATCGTTTGAGTATGTTTACTATTGCACTTTGAGTATCTTTTCAATTCTCGTTTGAGTATGTTTCTATAAGGTTTTCTGATGCCAGTTTCTCTTGAATTTCAGAGTGTTTCCAGTGTGGGCGTGTGTTTCTTTCAAACTGAGTATCTTTCTATCGTTTGAGTATGTTTACTATTGCACATTGAGTATCTTTTCAATTCTCGTTTGAGTATCATTCTGTAAGCCTTTCTGATGCGAGTTTTTCTTGAATTTGAGAGTGTTTCCAGTGTGGGCGTGTGTTTCTTTCAAACTGAGTATCTTTTTATCGTTTGAGTATGTTTACTATTGCACTTTGAGTATCTTTTCAATTCTCGTTTGAGTATCATTCTGTAAGCCTTTCTGATGCGAGTTTTTCTTGAATTTGAGAGTGTTTCCAGTGTGGGCGTGTGTTTCTTTCAAACTGAGTATCTTTCTATCGTTTGAGTATGTTTACTATTGCAGTTTGAGTATCTTTTCAATTCTCGTTTGAGTATCATTCTGTAAGCCTTTCTGATGCGAGTTTTTCTTATATTTGAGAGTGCTTCCAGTGTGGGCGTCTGTTTCTTTCAAACTGAGTATCTTTGTATCGTTTGAGTATGTTTACTATTGCACTTTGAGTATCTTTTCAATTCTCGTTTGAGTATCTTTCTGAACGGCTTTCGATGCCAGTTTCTCTTGAATATCAGAGTGTTTCCAGTGTGGGCGTGTGTTTCTTTCAAACTGAGTATCTTTCTATCCTTTGAGTATGTTTACTATTGCACTTTGAGTATCTTTTCAATTCTCGTTTGAGTATGTTTCTATAAGGTTTTCTGATGCGAGTTTCTCTTGAATTTGAGAGTGTTTCCAGTGTCGGCGTGTGTTTCTTTCAAACTGAGTATCTTTTTATCGTTTGAGTATGTTTACTATTGCACTTTGAGTATCTTTTCAATTCTCGTTTGAGTATGTTTCTATAAGGTTTTCTGATGCCAGTTTCTCTTGAATTTCAGAGTGTTTCCAGTGTGGGCGTGTGTTTCTTTCAAACTGAGTATCTTTTTATCGTTTGAGTATGTTTACTATTGCACTTTGAGTATCTTTTCAATTCTCGTTTGAGTATCATTCTGTAAGCCTTTCTGATGCGAGTTTTTCTTATATTTGAGAGTGTTTCCAGTGTGGGCGTGTGTTTCTTTCAAACTGAGTATCTTTCTATCGTTTGAGTATGTTTACTATTGCACTTTGAGTATCTTTTCAATTCTCGTTTGAGTATGTTTCTATAAGGTTTTCTGATGCGAGTTTCTCTTGAATTTGAGAGTGTTTCCAGTGTCGGCGTGTGTTTCTTTCAAACTGAGTATCTTTTTATCGTTTGAGTATGTTTACTATTGCACTTTGAGTATCTTTTCAATTCTCGTTTGAGTATCATTCTGTAAGCCTTTCTGATGCCAGTTTTTCTTATATTTGAGAGTGTTTCCAGTGTGGGCGTCTGTTTCTTTCAAACTGAGTATCTTTGTATCGTTTGAGTATGTTTACTATTGCACTTTGAGTATCTTTTCAATTCTCGTTTGAGTATCATTCTGTAAGCCTTTCTGATGCGAGTTTTTCTTATATTTGAGAGTGTTTCCAGTGTGGGCGTGTGTTTCTTTCAAACTGAGTATCTTTCTATCGTTTGAGTATGTTTACTATTGCACTTTGAGTATCGTTTCAATTCTCGTTTGAGTATCTTTCTCAACGGCTTTCGATGCGAGTTTTTCTTGAATTTGAGAGAGTTTCCAGTGTGGGCGTGTGTTTCTATCCAACTGAGTATCTTTCTATCGTTTGAGTATGTTTACTATTGCACTTTGAGTATCTTTTCAATTCTCGTTTGAGTATCTTTCTGAACGGCTTTCGATGCGAGTTTTTCTTGAATTTGAGAGTGTTTCCAGTGTGGGCGTGTGTTTCTTTCAAACTGAGTATCTTTCTATCGTTTGAGTATGTTTACTATTGCACTTTGAGTATCTTTTCAATTCTCGTTTGAGTATCTTTCTGAACGGCTTTCGATGCGAGTTTTTCTTGAATTTGAGAGTGTTTCCAGTGTGGGCGTGTGTTTCTTTCAAACTGAGTATCTTTCTATCGTTTGAGTATGTTTACTATTGCACTTTGAGTATCTTTTCAATTCTCGTTTGAGTATGTTTCTGTAAGCCTTTCTGATGCGAGTTTTTCTTGAATTTGAGAGTGTTTCCAGTGTGGGCGTGTGTTTCTTTCAAACTGAGTATCTTTCTATCGTTTGAGTATGTTTACTAGTGCACTTTGAGTATCTTTTCAATTCTCGTTTGAGTATCATTCTGTAAGCCTTTCTGATGCGAGTTTTTCTTATATTTAAGAGTGTTTCCAGTGTGGGCGTGTGTTTCTTTCAAACTGAGTATCTTTCTATCGTTTGAGTATGTTTACTATTGCACTTTGAGTATCTTTTCAATTCTCGTTTGAGTATCTTTCTGAACGGCTTTCGATGCGAGTTTTTCTTGAATTTGAGAGTGTTTCCAGTGTGGGCGTGTGTTTCTTTCAAACTGAGTAACTTTCTATCGTTTGAGTATGTTTACTATTGCACTTTGAGTATCTTTTCAATTCTCGTTTGAGTATCTTTCTGAACGGCTTTCGATGCGAGTTTTTCTTGAATTTGAGAGTGTTTCCAGTGTGGGCGTGTGTTTCTTTCAAACTGAGTATCTTTCTATCGTTTGAGTATGTTTACTATTGCACTTTGAGTATCTTTTCAATTCTCGTTTGAGTATGTTTCTATAAGGTTTTCTGATGCCAGTTTCTCTTGAATTTCAGAGTGTTTCCAGTGTGGGCGTGTGTTTCTTTCAAACTGAGTATCTTTTTATCGTTTGAGTATGTTTACTATTGCACTTTGAGTATCTTTTCAATTCTCGTTTGAGTATCATTCTGTAAGCCTTTCTGATGCGAGTTTTTATTATATTTGAGAGTGTTTCCAGTGTGGGCGTGTGTTTCTTTCAAACTGAGTATCTTTCTATCGTTTGAGTATGTTTACTATTGCACTTTGAGTATCTTTTCAATTCTCGTTTGAGTATGTTTCTATAAGGTTTTCTGATGCGAGTTTCTCTTGAATTTGAGAGTGTTTCCAGTGTCGGCGTGTGTTTCTTTCAAACTGAGTATCTTTTTATCGTTTGAGTATGTTTACTATTGCACTTTGAGTATCTTTTCAATTCTCGTTTGAGTATCATTCTGTAAGCCTTTCTGATGCCAGTTTTTCTTATATTTGAGAGTGTTTCCAGTGTGGGCGTCTGTTTCTTTCAAACTGAGTATCTTTGTATCGTTTGAGTATGTTTACTATTGCACTTTGAGTATCTTTTCAATTCTCGTTTGAGTATCATTCTGTAAGCCTTTCTGATGCGAGTTTTTCTTATATTTGAGAGTGTTTCCAGTGTGGGCGTGTGTTTCTTTCAAACTGAGTATCTTTCTATCGTTTGAGTATGTTTACTATTGCACTTTGAGTATCGTTTCAATTCTCGTTTGAGTATCTTTCTCAACGGCTTTCGATGCGAGTTTTTCTTGAATTTGAGAGAGTTTCCAGTGTGGGCGTGTGTTTCTTTCAAACTGAGTATCTTTCTATCGTTTGAGTATGTTTACTATTGCACTTTGAGTATCTTTTCAATTCTCGTTTGAGTATCTTTCTGAACGGCTTTCGATGCGAGTTTTTCTTGAATTTGAGAGTGTTTCCAGTGTGGGCGTGTGTTTCTTTCAAACTGAGTATCTTTCTATCGTTTGAGTATGTTTACTATTGCACTTTGAGTATCTTTTCAATTCTCGTTTGAGTATCTTTCTGAACGGCTTTCGATGCGAGTTTTTCTTGAATTTGAGAGTGTTTCCAGTGTGGGCGTGTGTTTCTTTCAAACTGAGTATCTTTCTATCGTTTGAGTATGTTTACTATTGCACTTTGAGTATCTTTTCAATTCTCGTTTGAGTATGTTTCTGTAAGCCTTTCTGATGCGAGTTTTTCTTGAATTTGAGAGTGTTTCCAGTGTGGGCGTGTGTTTCTTTCAAACTGAGTATCTTTCTATCGTTTGAGTATGTTTACTAGTGCACTTTGAGTATCTTTTCAATTCTCGTTTGAGTATCATTCTGTAAGCCTTTCTGATGCGAGTTTTTCTTATATTTAAGAGTGTTTCCAGTGTGGGCGTGTGTTTCTTTCAAACTGAGTATCTTTCTATCGTTTGAGTATGTTTACTATTGCACTTTGAGTATCTTTTCAATTCTCGTTTGAGTATCTTTCTGAACGGCTTTCGATGCGAGTTTTTCTTGAATTTGAGAGTGTTTCCAGTGTGGGCGTGTGTTTCTTTCACACTGAGTATCTTTCTATCGTTTGAGTATGTTTACTATTGCACTTTGAGTATCTTTTCAATTCTCGTTTGAGTATGTTTCTGTAAGGCTTTCTGATGCCAGTTTCTCTTGAATTTGAGAGTGTTTCCAGTGTGGGCGTGTGTTTCTTTCAAACTGAGTATCTTTCTATCGTTTGAATATGTTTACTATTGCACTTTGAGTATCTTTTCAATTCTCGTTTGAGTATCATTCTGTAAGCCTTTCTGATGCGAGTTTTTCTTGAATTTGAGAGTGTTTCCAGTGTGGGCGTGTGTTTCTTTCAAACTGAGTATCTTTCTATCGTTTGAGTATGTTTACTAGTGCACTTTGAGTATCTTTTCAATTCTCGTTTGAGTATGTTTCTGTAAGGCTTTCTGATGCTAGTTTCTCTTGAATTTCAGAATGTTTCCAGTGTGGGCGTGTGTTTCTTTCAAACTGAGTATCTTTCTATCGTTTGAGTATGTTTACTATTGCACTTTGAGTATCTTTTCAATTCTCGTTTGAGTATCATTCTGTAAGCCTTTCTGATGCGAGTTTTTCTTGAATTTGAGAGTGTTTCCAGTGTGGGCGTGTGTTTCTTTCAAACTGAGTATCTTTCTATCGTTTGAGTATGTTTACTATTGCACTTTGAGTATCTTTTCAATTCTCGTTTGAGTATCATTCTGTAAGCCTTTCTGATGCGAGTTATTCTTATATTTGAGAGTGTTTCCAGTGTGGGCGTGTGTTTCTTTCAAACTGAGTATCTTTCTATCGTTTGAGTATGTTTACTAGTGCACTTTGAGTATCTTTTCAATTCTCGTTTGAGTATCATTCTGTAAGCCTTTCTGATGCGAGTTTTTCTTGAATTTGAGAGTGTTTCCAGTGTGGGCGTGTGTTTCTTTCAAACTGAGTATCTTTGTATCGTTTGAGTATGTTTACTATTGCACTTTGAGTATCTTTTCAATTCTCGTTTGAGTATCATTCTGTAAGCCTTTCTGATGCGAGTTTTTCTTGAATTTGAGAGTGTTTCCAGTGTGGGCGTGTGTTTCTTTCAAACTGAGTATCTTTTTATCGTTTGAGTATGTTTACTATTGCACTTTGAGTATCTTTTCAATTCTCGTTTGAGTATCATTCTGTAAGCCTTTCTGATGCGAGTTTTTCTTGAATTTGAGAGTGTTTCCAGTGTGGGCGTGTGTTTCTTTCAAACTGAGTATCTTTTTATCGTTTGAGTATGTTTACTATTGCACTTTGAGTATATTTTCAATTCTCGTTTGAGTATCATTCTGTAAGCCTTTCTGATGCGAGTTTTTCTTGAATTTGAGAGTGTTTCCAGTGTGGGCGTGTGTTTCTTTCAAACTGAGTATCTTTTTATCGTTTGAGTATGTTTACTATTGCACTTTGAGTATCTTTTCAATTCTCGTTTGAGTATCATTCTGTAAGCCTTTCTGATGCGAGTTTTTCTTATATTTCAGAGTGTTTCCAGTGTGGGCGTGTGTTTCTTTCAAACTGAGTATCTTTCTATCGTTTGAGTATGTTTACTATTGGACATTGAGTATCTTTTCAATTCTCGTTTGAGTATCATTCTGTAAGCCTTTCTGATGCGAGTTTTTCTTGAATTTGAGAGTGTTTCCAGTGTGGGCGTGTGTTTCTTTCAAACTGAGTATCTTTTTATCGTTTGAGTATGTTTACTATTGCACTTTGAGTATCTTTTCAATTCTCGTTTGAGTATCATTCTGTAAGCCTTTCTGATGCGAGTTTTTCTTGAATTTGAGAGTGTTTCCAGTGTGGGCGTGTGTTTCTTTCAAACTGAGTATCTTTTTATCGTTTGAGTATGTTTACTATTGCACTTTGAGTATCTTTTCAATTCTCGTTTGAGTATCATTCTGTAAGCCTTTCTGATGCGAGTTTTTCTTGAATTTGAGAGTGTTTCCAGTGTGGGCGTGTGTTTCTTTCAAACTGAGTATCTTTTTATCGTTTGAGTATGTTTACTATTGCACTTTGAGTATATTTTCAATTCTCGTTTGAGTATCATTCTGTAAGCCTTTCTGATGCGAGTTTTTCCTGAATTTGAGAGTGTTTCCAGTGTGGGCGTGTGTTTCTTTCAAACTGAGTATCTTTTTATCGTTTGAGTATGTTTACTATTGCACTTTGAGTATCTTTTCAATTCTCGTTTGAGTATCTTTCTATAAGGTTTTCTGATGCTAGTTTCTCTTGAATTTGAGAGTGTTTCCAGTGTGGGCGTGTGTTTCTTTCAAACTGAGTATCTTTCTATCGTTTGAGTATGTTTACTATTGCACTTTGAGTATCTTTTCAATTCTCGTTTGAGTATCATTCTGTAAGCCTTTCTGATGCGAGTTTTTCTTATATTTGAGAGTGTTTCCAGTGTGGGCGTGTGTTTCTTTCAAACTGAGTATCTTTCTATCGTTTGAGTATGTTTACTATTGCACTTTGAGTATCTTTTCAATTCTCGTTTGAGTATCTTTCTGAACGGCTTTCGATGCGAGTTTTTCTTGAATTTGAGAGTGTTTCCAGTGTGGGCGTGTGTTTCTTTCAAACTGAGTATCTTTCTATCGTTTGAGTATGTTTACTATTGCACTTTGAGTATCTTTTCAATTCTCGTTTGAGTATGTTTCTGTAAGGCTTTCTGATGCCAGTTTCTCTTGAATTTGAGAGTGTTTCCAGTGTGGGCGTGTGTTTCTTTCAAACTGAGTATCTTTCTATCGTTTGAATATGTTTACTATTGCACTTTGAGTATCTTTTCAATTCTCGTTTGAGTATCATTTTGTAAGCCTTTCTGATGCGAGTTTTTCTTATATTTGAGAGTGTTTCCAGTGTGGGCGTGTGTTTCTTTCAAACTGAGTATCTTTCTATCGTTTGAGTATGTTTACTATTGCACTTTGAGTATCTTTTCAATTCTCGTTTGAGTATGTTTCTGTAAGGCTTTCTGATGCGAGTTTCTCTTGAATTTGAGAGTGTTTCCAGTGTGGGCGTGTGTTTCTTTCAAACTGAGTATCTTTCTATCGTTTGAGTATGTTTACCATTGCACTTTCAGTATCTTTTCAATTCTCGTTTGAGTATGTTTCTATAAGGTTTTCTGATGCGAGTTTCTCTTGAATTTGAGAGTGTTTCCAGTGTCGGCGTGTGTTTCTTTCAAACTGAGTATCTTTTTATCGTTTGAGTATGTTTACTATTGCACTTTGAGTATCTTTTCAATTCTCGTTTGAGTATCATTCTGTAAGCCTTTCTGATGCGAGTTTTTCTTATATTTGAGAGTGCTTCCAGTGTGGGCGTCTGTTTCTTTCAAACTGAGTATCTTTGTATCGTTTGAGTATGTTTACTATTGCACTTTGAGTATCTTTTCAATTCTCGTTTGAGTATCATTCTGTAAGCCTTTCTGATGCGAGTTTTTCTTATATTTGAGAGTGTTTCCAGTGTGGGCGTGTGTTTCTTTCAAACTGAGTATCTTTCTATCGTTTGAGTATTTTTACTATTGCACTTTGAGTATCTTTTCAATTCTCGTTTGAGTATCTTTCTGAACGGCTTTCGATGCGAGTTTTTCTTGAATTTGAGAGTGTTTCCAGTGTGGGCGTGTGTTTCTTTCAAACTGAGTATCTTTCTATCGTTTGAGTATGTTTACTATTGCAGTTTGAGTATCTTTTCAATTCTCGTTTGAGTATCATTCTGTAAGCCTTTCTGATGCGAGTTTTTGTTATATTTGAGAGTGCTTCCAGTGTGGGCGTCTGTTTCTTTCAAACTGAGTATCTTTGTATCGTTTGAGTATGTTTACTATTGCACTTTAAGTATCTTTTCAATTCTCGTTTGAGTATCTTTCTGAACGGCTTTCGATGCCAGTTTCTCTTGAATATCAGAGTGTTTCCAGTGTGGGCGTGTGTTTCTTTCAAACTGAGTATCTTTCTATCCTTTGAGTATGTTTACTATTGCACTTTGAGTATCTTTTCAATTCTCGTTTGAGTATGTTTCTATAAGGTTTTCTGATGCGAGTTTCTCTTGAATTTGAGAGTGTTTCCAGTGTCGGCGTGTGTTTCTTTCAAACTGAGTATCTTTTTATCGTTTGAGTATGTTTACTATTGCACTTTGAGTATCTTTTCAATTCTCGTTTGAGTATGTTTCTATAAGGTTTTCTGATGCCAGTTTCTCTTGAATTTCAGAGTGTTTCCAGTGTGGGCGTGTGTTTCTTTCAAACTGAGTATCTTTCTATCGTTTGAGTATGTTTACTATTGCACTTTGAGTATATTTTCAATTCTCGTTTGAGTATCATTCTGTAAGCCTTTCTGATGCGAGTTTTTCCTGAATTTGAGAGTGTTTCCAGTGTGGGCGTGTGTTTCTTTCAAACTGAGTATCTTTTTATCGTTTGAGTATGTTTACTATTGCACTTTGAGTATCTTTTCAATTCTCGTTTGAGTATCTTTCTATAAGGTTTTCTGATGCTAGTTTCTCTTGAATTTGAGAGTGTTTCCAGTGTGGGCGTGTGTTTCTTTCAAACTGAGTATCTTTCTATCGTTTGAGTATGTTTACTATTGCACTTTGAGTATCTTTTCAATTCTCGTTTGAGTATCATTCTGTAAGCCTTTCTGATGCGAGTTTTTCTTGAATTTCAGAGTGTTTCCAGTGTGGGCGTGTGTTTCTTTCAAACTGAGTATCTTTCTATCGTTTGAGTATGTTTACTATTGCACTTTGAGTATCTTTTCAATTCTCGTTTGAGTATCATTCTGTAAGCCTTTCTGATGCGAGTTTTTCTTGAATTTCAGAGTGTTTCCAGTGTGGGCGTGTGTTTCTTTCAAACTGAGTATCTTTCTATCGTTTGAGTATGTTTACTATTGCACTTTGAGTATCTTTTCAATTCTCGTTTGAGCATCTTTCTGAACGGCTTTCGATGCGAGTTTTTCTTGAATTTGAGAGTGTTTCCAGTGTGGGCGTGTGTTTCTTTCAAACTGAGTATCTTTCTATCGTTTGAGTATGTTTACTATTGCACTTTGAGTATCTTTTCAATTCTCGTTTGAGTATCATTTTGTAAGCCTTTCTGATGCGAGTTTTTCTTATATTTGAGAGTGTTTCCAATGTGGGCGTGTGTTTCTTTCAAACTGAGTATCTTTCTATCGTTTGAGTATGTTTACTATTGCACTTTGAGTATCTTTTCAATTCTCGTTTGAGTATCATTCTGTAAGCCTTTCTGATGCGAGTTTTTCTTATATTTGAGAGTGTTTCCAGTGTGGGCGTGTGTTTCTTTCAAACTGAGTATCTTTCTATCGTTTGAGTATGTTTACTATTGCACTTTGAGTATCTTTTCAATTCTCGTTTGAGTATGTTTCTGTAAGGCTTTCTGATGCGAGTTTCTCTTGAATTTGAGAATGTTTCCAGTGTGGGCGTGTGTTTCTTTTAAACTGAGTATCTTTCTATCGTTTGAGTATGTTTACTATTGCACTTTGAGTATCTTTTCAATTCTCGTTTGAGTATGTTTCTATAAGGTTTTCTGATGCGAGTTTCTCTTGAATTTGAGAGTGTTTCCAGTGTCGGCGTGTGTTTCTTTCAAACTGAGTATCTTTTTATCGTTTGAGTATGTTTACTATTGCACTTTGAGTATCTTTTTAATTCTCGTTTGAGTATCATTCTGTAAGCCTTTCTGATGTGAGTTTTTCTTATATTTGAGAGTGCTTCCAGTGTGGGCGTCTGTTTCTTTCAAACTGAGTATCTTTGTATCGTTTGAGTATGTTTACTATTGCACTTTGAGTATCTTTTCAATTCTCGTTTGAGTATCATTCTGTAAGCCTTTCTGATGCGAGTTTTTCTTATATTTGAGAGTGTTTCCAGTGTGGGCGTGTGTTTCTTTCAAACTGAGTATCTTTCTATCGTTTGAGTATGTTTACTATTGCACTTTGAGTATCTTTTCAATTCTCGTTTGAGTATGTTTCTGTAAGGCTTTCTGATGCGAGTTTCTCTTGAATTTGAGAGTGTTTCCAGTGTGGGCGTGTGTTTCTTTCAAACTGAGTATCTTTCTATCGTTTGAGTATGTTTACTATTGCACTTTGAGTATCTTTTCAATTCTCGTTTGAGTATCTTTCTGAACGGCTTTCGATGCGAGTTTTTCTTGAATTTGAGAGTGTTTCCAGTGTGGGCGTGTGTTTCTTTCAAACTGAGTATCTTTCTATCGTTTGAGTATGTTTACTATTGCAGTTTGAGTATCTTTTCAATTCTCGTTTGAGTATCATTCTGTAAGCCTTTCTGATGCGAGTTTTTCTTATATTTGAGAGTGCTTCCAGTGTGGGCGTCTGTTTCTTTCAAACTGAGTATCTTTGTATCGTTTGAGTATGTTTACTATTGCACTTTGAGTATCTTTTCAATTCTCGTTTGAGTATCTTTCTGAACGGCTTTCGATGCCAGTTTCTCTTGAATATCAGAGTGTTTCCAGTGTGGGCGTGTGTTTCTTTCAAACTGAGTATCTTTTTATCGTTTGAGTATGTTTACTATTGCACTTTGAGTATCTTTTCAATTCTCGTTTGAGTATCATTCTGTAAGCCTTTCTGATGTGAGTTTTTCTTATATTTGAGAGTGCTTCCAGTGTGGGCGTCTGTTTCTTTCAAACTGAGTATCTTTGTATCGTTTGAGTATGTTTACTATTGCACTTTGAGTATCTTTTCAATTCTCGTTTGAGTATCATTCTGTAAGCCTTTCTGATGCGAGTTTTTCTTATATTTGAGAGTGTTTCCAGTGTGGGCGTGTGTTTCTTTCAAACTGAGTATCTTTCTATCGTTTGAGTATGTTTACTATTGCACTTTGAGTATCTTTTCAATTCTCGTTTGAGTATGTTTCTGTAAGGCTTTCTGATGCGAGTTTCTCTTGAATTTGAGAGTGTTTCCAGTGTGGGCGTGTGTTTCTTTCAAACTGAGTATCTTTCTATCGTTTGAGTATGTTTACTATTGCACTTTGAGTATCTTTTCAATTCTCGTTTGAGTATCTTTCTGTAAGCCTTTCTGATGCGAGTTTTTCTTATATTTGAGAGTGCTTCCAGTGTGGGCGTCTGTTTCTTTCAAACTGAGTATCTTTGTATCGTTTGAGTATGTTTACTATTGCACTTTGAGTATCTTTTCAATTCTCGTTTGAGTATCTTTCTGAACGGCTTTCGATGCCAGTTTCTCTTGAATATCAGAGTGTTTCCAGTGTGGGCGTGTGTTTCTTTCAAACTGAGTATCTTTCTATCCTTTGAGTATGTTTACTATTGCACTTTGAGTATCTTTTCAATTCTCGTTTGAGTATGTTTCTATAAGGTTTTCTGATGCGAGTTTCTCTTGAATTTGAGAGTGTTTCCAGTGTGGGCGTGTGTTTCTTTCAAACTGAGTATCTTTTTATCGTTTGAGTATGTTTACTATTGCACTTTGAGTATCTTTTCAATTCTCATTTGAGTATCTTTCTGAACGGCTTTCGATGCGAGTTTTTCTTGAATTTGAGAGTGTTTCCAGTGTGGGCGTGTGTTTCTTTCAAACTGAGTATCTTTCTATCGTTTGAGTATGTTTACTATTGCACTTTGAGTATCTTTTCAATTCTCGTTTGAGTATCATTCTGTAAGCCTTTCTGATGCGAGTTTTTCTTGAATTTCAGAGTGTTTCCAGTGTGGGCGTGTGTTTCTTTCAAACTGAGTATCTTTCTATCGTTTGAGTATGTTTACTATTGCACTTTGAGTATCTTTTCAATTCTCGTTTGAGTATCATTCTGTAAGCCTTTCTAATGCGAGTTTTTCTTGAATTTCAGAGTGTTTCCAGTGTGGGCGTGTGTTTCTTTCAAACTGAGTATCTTTCTATCCTTTGAGTATGTTTACTATTGCACTTTGAGTATCTTTTCAATTCTCGTTTGAGTATGTTTCTATAAGGTTTTCTGATGCGAGTTTCTCTTGAATTTGAGAGTGTTTCCAGTGTCGGCGTGTGTTTCTTTCAAACTGAGTATCTTTTTATCGTTTGAGTATGTTTACTATTGCACTTTGAGTATCTTTTCAATTCTCGTTTGAGTATGTTTCTATAAGGTTTTCTGATGCCAGTTTCTCTTGAATTTCAGAGTGTTTCCAGTGTGGGCGTGTGTTTCTTTCAAACTGAGTATCTTTCTATCGTTTGAGTATGTTTACTATTGCACTTTGAGTATATTTTCAATTCTCGTTTGAGTATCATTCTGTAAGCCTTTCTAATGCGAGTTTTTCCTGAATTTGAGAGTGTTTCCAGTGTGGGCGTGTGTTTCTTTCAAACTGAGTATCTTTTTATCGTTTGAGTATGTTTACTATTGCACTTTGAGTATCTTTTCAATTCTCGTTTGAGTATCTTTCTATAAGGTTTTCTGATGCTAGTTTCTCTTGAATTTGAGAGTGTTTCCAGTGTGGGCGTGTGTTTCTTTCAAACTGAGTATCTTTCTATCGTTTGAGTATGTTTACTATTGCACTTTGAGTATCTTTTCAATTCTCGTTTGAGTATCATTCTGTAAGCCTTTCTGATGCGAGTTTTTCTTGAATTTCAGAGTGTTTCCAGTGTGGGCGTGTGTTTCTTTCAAACTGAGTATCTTTCTATCCTTTGAGTATGTTTACTATTGCACTTTGAGTATCTTTTCAATTCTCGTTTGAGTATGTTTCTATAAGGTTTTCTGATGCGAGTTTCTCTTGAATTTGAGAGTGTTTCCAGTGTCGGCGTGTGTTTCTTTCAAACTGAGTATCTTTTTATCGTTTGAGTATGTTTACTATTGCACTTTGAGTATCTTTTCAATTCTCGTTTGAGTATGTTTCTATAAGGTTTTCTGATGCCAGTTTCTCTTGAATTTCAGAGTGTTTCCAGTGTGGGCGGTGGTTTCTTTCAAAACTGAGTATCTTTCTATCGTTTGAGTATGTTTACTATTGCACTTTGAGTATCTTTTCAATTCTCGTTTGAGTATCATTCTGTAAGCCTTTCTGATGCGAGTTTTTTCTTGAATTTCAGAGTGTTTCCAGTGTGGGCGTGTGTTTCTTTCAAACTGAGTATCTTTCTATCGTTTGAGTATGTTTACTATTGCACTTTGAGTATCTTTTCAATTCTCGTTTGAGTATCATTCTGTAAGCCTTTCTGATGCGAGTTTTTCTTGAATTTCAGAGTGTTTCCAGTGTGGGCGTGTGTTTCTTTCAAACTGAGTATCTTTCTATCCTTTGAGTATGTTTACTATTGCACTTTGAGTATCTTTTCAATTCTCGTTTGAGTATGTTTCTATAAGGTTTTCTGATGCGAGTTTCTCTTGAATTTGAGAGTGTTTCCAGTGTGGGCGTGTGTTTCTTTCAAACTGAGTATCTTTTTATCGTTTGAGTATGTTTACTATTGCACTTTGAGTATCTTTTCAATTCTCGTTTGAGTATGTTTCTATAGGTTTTCTGATGCCAGTTTCTCTTGAATTTCAGAGTGTTTCCAGTGTGGGCGTGTGTTTCTTTCAAACTGAGTATCTTTCTATCGTTTGAGTATGTTTACTATTGCACTTTGAGTATCTTTTCAATTCTCGTTTGAGTATCATTCTGTAAGCCTTTCTAATGCGAGTTTTTCCTGAATTTGAGAGTGTTTCCAGTGTGGGCGTGTGTTTCCTTTCAAACTGAGTATCTTTTTATCGTTTGAGTATGTTTACTATTGCACTTTGAGTATCTTTTCAATTCTCGTTTGAGTATCTTTCTATAAGGTTTTCTGATGCTAGTTTCTCTTGAATTTGAGAGTGTTTCCAGTGTGGGCGTGTGTTTCTTTCAAACTGAGTATCTTTCTATCGTTTGAGTATGTTTACTATTGCACTTTGAGTATCTTTTCAATTCTCGTTTGAGTATCATTCTGTAAGCCTTTCTGATGCGAGTTTTTCTTGAATTTCAGAGTGTTTCCAGTGTGGGCGTGTGTTTCTTTCAAACTGAGTATCTTTCTATCCTTTGAGTATGTTTACTATTGCACTTTGAGTATCTTTTCAATTCTCGTTTGAGTATGTTTCTATAAGGTTTTCTGATGCGAGTTTCTCTTGAATTTGAGAGTGTTTCCAGTGTCGGCGTGTGTTTCTTTCAAACTGAGTATCTTTTTATCGTTTGAGTATGTTTACTATTGCACTTTGAGTATCTTTTCAATTCTCGTTTGAGTATGTTTCTATAAGGTTTTCTGATGCCAGTTTCTCTTGAATTTCAGAGTGTTTCCAGTGTGGGCGTGTGTTTCTTTCAAACTGAGTATCTTTCTATCGTTTGAGTATGTTTACTATTGCACTTTGAGTATCTTTTCAATTCTCGTTTGAGTATCTTTCTGAACGGCTTTCGATGCGAGTTTTTCTTGAATTTGAGAGTGTTTCCAGTGTGGGCGTGTGTTTCTTTCAAACTGAGTATCTTTCTATCGTTTGAGTATGTTTACTATTGCAGTTTGAGTATCTTTTCAATTCTCGTTTGAGTATCATTCTGTAAGCCTTTCTGATGCGAGTTTTTCTTATATTTGAGAGTGCTTCCAGTGTGGGCGTCTGTTTCTTTCAAACTGAGTATCTTTGTATCGTTTGAGTATGTTTACTATTGCACTTTGAGTATCTTTTCAATTCTCGTTTGAGTATCTTTCTGAACGGCTTTCGATGCCAGTTTCTCTTGAATATCAGAGTGTTTCCAGTGTGGGCGTTGTGTTTCTTTCAAACTGAGTATCTTTTTATCGTTTGAGTATGTTTACTATTGCACTTTGAGTATCTTTTCAATTCTCGTTTGAGTTATCATTTCTGTAAGCCTTTCTGATGTGAGTTTTTCTTATATTTGAGAGTGCTTCCAGTGTGGGCGTCTGTTTCTTTCAAACTGAGTATCTTTCTATCGTTTGAGTATGTTTACTATTGCACTTTGAGTATATTTTCAATTCTCGTTTGAGTATCATTCTGTAAGCCTTTCTAATGCGAGTTTTTCCTGAATTTGAGAGTGTTTCCAGTGTGGGCGTGTGTTTCTTTCAAACTGAGTATCTTTTTATCGTTGAGTATGTTTACTATTGCACTTTGAGTATCTTTTCAATTCTCGTTTGAGTATCTTTCTTATAAGGTTTTCTGATGCTAGTTTTCTCTTGAATTTGAGAGTGTTTCCAGTGTGGGCGTGTGTTTCTTTCAAACTGAGTATCTTTGTATCGTTTGAGTATGTTTACTATTGCACTTTGAGTATCTTTTCAATTCTCGTTTGAGTATCATTCTGTAAGCCTTTCTGAGCGAGTTTTTCTTATATTTGAGAGTGTTTCCAGTGTGGGCGTGTGTTTCTTTCAAACTGAGTATCTTTCTATCGTTTTGAGTATGTTTACTATTGCACTTTGAGTATCTTTTCAATTCTCGTTTGAGTATGTTTCTGTAAGGCTTTCTGATGCGAGTTTCTCTTGAATTTGAGAGTGTTTCCAGTGTGGCGTGTGTTTTCTTCAAACTGAGTATCTTTCTATCGTTTGAGTATGTTTACTATTGCACTTTGAGTATCTTTTCAATTCTCGTTTTGAGTATCTTTCTGTAAGCCTTTCTGATGCGAGTTTTTCTTATATTTGAGAGTGCTTCCAGTGTGGGCGTCTGTTTCTTTCAAACTGAGTATCTTTGTATCGTTTGAGTATGTTTACTATTGCACTTTGAGTATCTTTTCAATTCTCGTTTGAGTATCTTTCTGAACGGCTTTCGATGCCAGTTTCTCTTGAATATCAGAGTGTTTCCAGTGTGTGGCGTTGTGTTTCTTTCAAACTGAGTATCTTTCTATCCTTTGAGTATGTTTACTATTGCACTTTGAGTATCTTTTCAATTCTCGTTTGAGTATGTTCTATAAGGTTTTCTGATGCGAGTTTCTCTTGAATTTGAGAGTGTTTCCAGTGTGGGCGTGTGTTTCTTTCAAACTGAGTATCTTTTTATCGTTTGAGTATGTTTACTATTGCACTTTGAGTATCTTTTCAATTCTCATTTGAGTATCTTTCTGAACGGCTTTCGATGCGAGTTTTTCTTGAATTTGAGAGTGTTTCCAGTGTGGGCGTGTGTTTCTTTCAACTGAGTATCTTTTCTATCGTTTGAGTATGTTTACTATTGCACTTTGAGTATCTTTTCAATTCTCGTTTCGTTTGAGTATCATTTTGTAAGCCTTTCTGATGCGAGTTTTTCTTATATTTGAGAGTGTTTCCAATGTGGGCGTGTGTTTCTTTCAAACTGAGTATCTTTCTATCGTTTGAGTATGTTTACTATTGCACTTTGAGTATCTTTTCAATTCTCGTTTGAGTATCATTCTGTAAGCCTTTCTGATGCGAGTTTTTCTTATATTTGAGAGTGTTTCCAGTGTGGGCGTGTGTTTCTTTCAAACTGAGTATCTTTCTATCGTTTGAGTATGTTTACTATTGCACTTTGAGTATCTTTTCAATTCTCGTTTGAGTATGTTTCTGTAAGGCTTTCTGATGCGAGTTTCTCTTGAATTTGAGAGTGTTTCCAATGTGGGCGTGTGTTTCTTTCAAACTGAGTATCTTTCTATCGTTTGAGTATGTTTACTATTGCACTTTGAGTATCTTTTCAATTCTCGTTTGAGTATCATTCTGTAAGCCTTTCTGATGCGAGTTTTTCTTGAATTTGAGAGTGTTTCCAGTGTGGGCGTGTGTTTCTTTCAAACTGAGTATCTTTTTATCGTTTGAGTATGTTTACTATTGCACTTTGAGTATCTTTTCAATTCTCGTTTGAGTATCATTCTGTAAGCCTTTCTGATGCGAGTTTTTCTTGAATTTGAGAGTGTTTCCAGTGTGGGCGTGTGTTTCTTTCAAACTGAGTATCTTTCTATCGTTTGAGTATGTTTACTATTGCACTTTGAGTATCTTTTCAATTCTCGTTTGAGTATCATTCTGTAAGCCTTTCTGATGCGAGTTTTTCTTGAATTTCAGAGTGTTTCCAGTGTGGGCGTGTGTTTCTTTCAAACTGAGTATCTTTCTATCGTTTGAGTATGTTTACTATTGCACTTTGAGTATCTTTTCAATTCTCGTTTGAGTATCATTCTGTAAGCCTTTCTGATGCGAGTTTTTCTTGAATTTCAGAGTGTTTCCAGTGTGGGCATGTGTTTCTTTCAAACTGAGTATCTTTCTATCGTTTGAGTATGTTTACTATTGCACTTTGAGTATCTTTTCAATTCTCATTTGAGTATCTTTCTGAACGGCTTTCGATGCGAGTTTTTCTTGAATTTGAGAGTGTTTCCAGTGTGGGCGTGTGTTTCTTTCAAACTGAGTATCTTTCTATCGTTTGAGTATGTTTACTATTGCAGTTTGAGTATCTTTTCAATTCTCATTTGAGTATCATTCTGTAAGCCTTTCTGATGCGAGTTTTTCTTATATTTGAGAGTGCTTCCAATGTGGGCGTGTGTTTCTTTCAAACTGAGTATCTTTCTATCGTTTGAGTATGTTTACTATTGCACTTTGAGTATCTTTTCAATTCTCGTTTGAGTATCATTCTGTAAGCCTTTCTGATGCGAGTTTTTCTTGAATTTCAGAGTGTTTCCAGTGTGGGCGTGTGTTTCTTTCAAACTGAGTATCTTTCTATCGTTTGAGTATGTTTACTATTGCACTTTGAGTATCTTTTCAATTCTCATTTGAGTATCTTTCTGAACGGCTTTCGATGCGAGTTTTTCTTGAATTTGAGAGTGTTTCCAGTGTGGGCGTGTGTTTCTTTCAAACTGAGTATCTTTCTATCGTTTGAGTATGTTTACTATTGCACTTTGAGTATCTTTTCAATTCTCGTTTGAGTATCATTTTGTAAGCCTTTCTGATGCGAGTTTTTCTTATATTTGAGAGTGTTTCCAATGTGGGCGTGTGTTTCTTTCAAACTGAGTATCTTTCTATCGTTTGAGTATGTTTACTATTGCACTTTGAGTATCTTTTCAATTCTCGTTTGAGTATCATTCTGTAAGCCTTTCTGATGCGAGTTTTTTCTTATATTTGAGAGTGTTTCCAGTGTGGGCGTGTGTTTCTTTCAAACTGAGTATCTTTCTATCGTTTGAGTATGTTTACTATTGCACTTTGAGTATCTTTTCAATTCTCGTTTGAGTATGTTTCTGTAAGGCTTTCTGATGCGAGTTTCTCTTGAATTTGAGAGTGTTTCCAGTGTGGGCGTGTGTTTCTTTCAAACTGAGTATCTTTTATCGTTTGAGTATGTTTACTATTGCACTTTGAGTATCTTTTCAATTCTCGTTTGAGTATCTTTCTATAAGGTTTTCTGATGCTAGTTTCTCTTGAATTTGAGAGTGTTTCCAGTGTGGGCGTGTGTTTCTTTCAAACTGAGTATCTTTTTATCGTTTGAGTATGTTTACTATTGCACTTTGAGTATCTTTTCAATTCTCGTTTGAGTATCATTCTGTAAGCCTTTCTGATGCGAGTTTTTCTTGAATTTCAGAGTGTTTCCAGTGTGGGCGTGTGTTTCTTTCAAACTGAGTATCTTTCTATCCTTTGAGTATGTTTACTATTGCACTTTGAGTATCTTTTCAATTCTCGTTTGAGTATCATTCTGTAAGCCTTTCTGATGCGAGTTTTTCTTGAATTTCAGAGTGTTTCCAGTGTGGGCGTGTGTTTCTTTCAAACTGAGTATCTTTCTATCGTTTGAGTATGTTTACTATTGCACTTTGAGTATCTTTTCAATTCTCATTTGAGTATCTTTCTGAACGGCTTTCGATGCGAGTTTTTTTTGAATTTGAGAGTGTTTCCAGTGTGGGCGTGTGTGTTTCTTTCAAACTGAGTATCTTTCTATCGTTTGAGTATGTTTACTATTGCACTTTGAGTATCTTTTCAATTCTCGTTTGAGTATCATTTTGTAAGCCTTTCTGATGCGAGTTTTTTCTTATATTTGAGAGTGTTTCCAATGTGGGCGTGTGTTTCTTTCAAACTGAGTATCTTTCTATCGTTTGAGTATGTTTACTATTGCACTTTGAGTATCTTTTCAATTCTCGTTTGAGTATCATTCTGTAAGCCTTTCTGATGCGAGTTTTTCTTATATTTGAGAGTGTTTCCAGTGTGGGCGTGTGTTTCTTTCAAACTGAGTATCTTTCTATCGTTTGAGTATGTTTACTATTGCACTTTGAGTATCTTTTCAATTCTCGTTTGAGTATGTTTCTGTAAGGCTTTCTGATGCGAGTTCTCTTGAATTTGAGAGTGTTTCCAGTGTGGGCGTGTGTTTCTTTCAAACTGAGTATCTTCTATCGTTTGAGTAATGTTTACTATTGCACTTTGAGTATCTTTTCAATTCTCGTTTGAGTATGTTTCTATAAGGTTTTCTGATGCGAGTTTCTCTTGAATTTGAGAGTGTTTCCAGTGTCGGCGTGTGTTTCTTTCAAACTGAGTATCTTTTTATCGTTTGAGTATGTTTACTATTGCACTTTGAGTATCTTTTCAATTCTCGTTTGAGTATCATTCTGTAAGCCTTTCTGATGTGAGTTTTTCTTATATTTGAGAGTGCTTCCAGTGTGGGCGTCTGTTTCTTTCAAACTGAGTATCTTTGTATCGTTTGAGTATGTTTACTATTGCACTTTGAGTATCTTTTCAATTCTCGTTTGAGTATCATTCTGTAAGCCTTTCTGATGCGAGTTTTTCTTATATTTGAGAGTGTTTCCAGTGTGGGCGTGTGTTTCTTTCAAACTGAGTATCTTTCTATCGTTTGAGTATGTTTACTATTGCACTTTGAGTATCTTTTCAATTCTCGTTTGAGTATGTTTCTGTAAGGCTTTCTGATGCGAGTTTCTCTTGAATTTGAGAGTGTTTCCAGTGTGGGCGTGTGTTTTTTTTCAAACTGAGTATCTTTCTATCGTTTGAGTATGTTTACTATTGCACTTTGAGTATCTTTTCAATTCTCGTTTGAGTATCTTTCTGAACGGCTTTCGATGCGAGTTTTTCTTGAATTTGAGAGTGTTTCCAGTGTGGGCGTGTGTTTCTTTCAAACTGAGTATCTTTCTATCGTTTGAGTATGTTTACTATTGCAGTTTGAGTATCTTTTCAATTCTCGTTTGAGTATCATTCTGTAAGCCTTTCTGATGCGAGTTTTTCTTATATTTGAGAGTGCTTCCAGTGTGGGCATCTGTTTCTTTCAAACTGAGTATCTTTGTATCGTTTGAGTATGTTTACTATTGCACTTTGAGTATCTTTTCAATTCTCGTTTAAGTATCTTTCTGAACGGCTTTCGATGCCAGTTTCTCTTTAATATCAGAGTGTTTCCAGTGTGGGCGTGTGTTTCTTTCAAACTGAGTATCTTTCTATCCTTTGATTATGTTTACTATTGCACTTTGAGTATCTTTTCAATTCTCGTTTGAGTATGTTTCTATAAGGTTTTCTGATGCGAGTTTCTCTTGAATTTGAGAGTGTTTCCAGTGTCGGCGTGTGTTTTCTTTCAAACTGAGTATCTTTTTATCGTTTGAGTATGTTTACTATTGCACTTTGAGTATCTTTTCAATTCTCGTTTGAGTATGTTTCTATAAGGTTTTCTGATGCCAGTTTCTCTTGAATTTCAGAGTGTTTCCAGTGTGGGCGTGTGTTTCTTTCAAACTGAGTATCTTTCTATCGTTTGAGTATGTTTACTATTGCACTTTGAGTATCTTTTCAATTCTCGTTTGAGTATCATTCTGTAAGCCTTTCTGATGCGAGTTTTTCCTGGAATTTGAGAGTGTTTCCAGTGTGGGCGTGTGTTTCTTTCAAACTGAGTATCTTTTTATCGTTTGAGTATGTTTACTATTGCACTTAGAGTATCTTTTCAATTCTCGTTTGAGTATCTTTCTATATTGTTTTCTGATGCTAGTTTCTCTTGAATTTGAGAGTGTTTCCAGTGTGGGAGTGTGTTTCTTTCAAACTGAGTATCTTTCTATCGTTTGAGTATGTTTACTATTGCACTTTGAGTATCTTTTCAATTCTCGTTTGAGTATCATTCTGTAAGCCTTTCTGATGCGAGTTTTTCTTGAATTTCAGAGTGTTTCCAGTGTGGGCGTGTGTTTCTTTCAAACTGAGTATCTTTCTATCGTTTGAGTATGTTTACTATTGCACTTTGAGTATCTTTTCAATTCTCGTTTGAGTATCATTCTGTAAGCCTTTCTGATGCGAGTTTTTCTTGAATTTCAGAGTGTTTCCAGTGTGTGCGTGTGTTTCTTTCAAACTGAGTATCTTTCTATCGTTTGAGTATGTTTACTATTGCACTTTGAGTATCTTTTCAATTCTCGTTTGAGTATCTTTCTGAACGGCTTTCGATGCGAGTTTTTCTTGAATTTGAGAGTGTTTCCAGTGTGGGCGTGTGTTTCTTTCAAACTGAGTATCTTTTTATCGTTTAAGTATGTTTACTATTGCACTTTGAGTATCTTTTCAATTCTCGTTTGAGTATGTTTCTGTATGGCTTTCTGATGCCAGTTTCTCTTGAATTTGAGAGTGTTTCCAGTGTGGGCGTGTGTTTCTTTCAAACTGAGTATCTTTCTATCGTTTGAGTATGTTTACTATTGCACTTTGAGTATTTTTTCAATTCTCGTTTGAGTATCATTCTGTAAGCCTTTCTGATGCGAGTTTTTCTTGAATTTCAGAGTGTTTCCAGTGTGGGCGTGTGTTTCTTTCAAACTGAGTATCTTTCTATCGTTTGAGTATGTTTACTATTGCACTTTGAGTATCTTTTCAATTCTCGTTTGAGTATCATTCTGTAAGCCTTTCTGATGCGAGTTTTTCTTGAATTTCAGAGTGTTTCCAGTGTGGGCGTGTGTTTCTTTCAAACTGAGTATCTTTCTATCGTTTGAGTATGTTTACTATTGCACTTTGAGTATCTTTTCAATTCTCGTTTGAGTATCTTTCTGAACGTCTTTCGATGCGAGTTTTTCTTGAATTTGAGAGTGTTTCCAGTGTGGGCGTGTGTTTCTTTCAAACTGAGTATCTTTCTATCGTTTGAGTATGTTTACTATTGCACTTTGAGTATCTTTTCAATTCTCGTTTGAGTATCATTCTGTAAGCCTTTCTGATGCGAGTTTTTCTTATATTTGAGAGTGTTTCCAATGTGGGCGTGTGTTTCTTTCAAACTGAGTATCTTTCTATCGTTTGAGTATGTTTACTATTGCACTTTGAGTATCTTTTCAATTCTCGTTTGAGTATCATTCTGTAAGCCTTTCTGATGCGAGTTTTTCTTGAATTTGAGAGTGTTTCCAGTGTGGGCGTGTGTTTCTTTCAAACTGAGTATCTTTTTATCGTTTGAGTATGTTTACTATTGCACTTTGAGTATCTTTTCAATTCTCGTTTGAGTATCATTCTGTAAGCCTTTCTGATGCGAGTTTTTCTTGAATTTGAGAGTGTTTCCAGTGTGGGCGTGTGTTTCTTTCAAACTGAGTATCTTTCTATCGTTTGAGTATGTTTACTATTGCACTTTGAGTATCTTTTCAATTCTCGTTTGAGTATCATTCTGTAAGCCTTTCTGATGCGAGTTTTTCTTGAATTTCAGAGTGTTTCCAGTGTGGGCGTGTGTTTCTTTCAAACTGAGTATCTTTCTATCGTTTGAGTATGTTTACTATTGCACTTTGAGTATCTTTTCAATTCTCGTTTGAGTATCATTCTGTAAGCCTTTCTGATGCGAGTTTTTCTTGAATTTCAGAGTGTTTCCAGTGTGGGCATGTGTTTCTTTCAAACTGAGTATCTTTCTATCGTTTGAGTATGTTTACTATTGCACTTTGAGTATCTTTTCAATTCTCATTTGAGTATCTTTCTGAACGGCTTTCGATGCGAGTTTTTCTTGAATTTGAGAGTGTTTCCAGTGTGGGCGTGTGTTTCTTTCAAACTGAGTATCTTTCTATCGTTTCAGTATGTTTACTATTGCACTTTGAGTATCTTTTCAATTCTCGTTTGAGTATCATTTTGTAAGCCTTTCTGATGCGAGTTTTTCTTATATTTGAGAGTGTTTCCAATGTGGGCGTGTGTTTCTTTCAAACTGAGTATCTTTCTATCGTTTGAGTATGTTTACTATTGCACTTTGAGTATCTTTTCAATTCTTGTTTGAGTATCATTCTGTAAGCCTTTCTGATGCGAGTTTTTCCTGAATTTGAGAGTGTTTCCAGTGTGGGCGTGTGTTTCTTTCAAACTGAGTATCTTTTTATCGTTTGAGTATGTTTACTATTGCACTTTGAGTATCTTTTCAATTCTCGTTTGAGTATCTTTCTATAAGGTTTTCTGATGCTAGTTTCTCTTGAATTTGAGAGTGTTTCCAGTGTGGGCGTGTGTTTCTTTCAAATTGAGTATCTTTCTATCGTTTGAGTATGTTTACTATTGCACTTTGAGTATCTTTTCAATTCTCGTTTGAGTATCATTCTGTAAGCCTTTCTGATGCGAGTTTTTCTTGAATTTCAGAGTGTTTCCAGTGTGGGCGTGTGTTTCTTTCAAACTGAGTATCTTTCTATCGTTTGAGTATGTTTACTATTGCACTTTGAGTATCTTTTCAATTCTCGTTTGAGTATCATTCTGTAAGCCTTTCTGATGCGAGTTTTTCTTGAATTTCAGAGTGTTTCCAGTGTGGGCGTGTGTTTCTTTCAAACTGAGTATCTTTCTATCGTTCGAGTATGTTTACTATTGCACTTTGAGTATCTTTTCAATTCTCGTTTGAGTATCTTTCTGAACGGCTTTCGATGCGAGTTTTTCTTGAATTTGAGAGTGTTTCCAGTGTGGGCGTGTGTTTCTTTCAAACTGAGTATCTTTCTATCGTTTGAGTATGTTTACTATTGCACTTTGAGTATCTTTTCAATTCTCGTTTGAGTATCATTTTGTAAGCCTTTCTGATGCGAGTTTTTCTTATATTTGAGAGTGTTTCCAATATGGGCGTGTGTTTCTTTCAAACTGAGTATCTTTCTATCGTTTGAGTATGTTTACTATTGCACTTTGAGTATCTTTTCAATTCTCGTTTGAGTATCATTCTGTAAGCCTTTCTGATGCGAGTTTTTCTTATATTTGAGAGTGTTTCCAGTGTGGGCGTGTGTTTCTTTCAAACTGAGTATCTTTCTATCGTTTGAGTATGTTTACTATTGCACTTTGAGTATCTTTTCAATTCTCGTTTGAGTATGTTTCTGTAAGGCTTTCTGATGCGAGTTTCTCTTGAATTTGAGAGTGTTTCCAGTGTGGGCGTGTGTTTCTTTCAAACTGAGTATCTTTCTATCGTTTGAGTATGTTTACTATTGCACTTTGAGTATCTTTTCAATTCTCGTTTGAGTATGTTTCTATAAGGTTTTCTGATGCGAGTTTCTCTTGAATTTGAGAGTGTTTCCAGTGTCGGCGTGTGTTTCTTTCAAACTGAGTATCTTTCTATCGTTTGAGTATGTTTACTATTGCACTTTGAGTATCTTTTCAATTCTCGTTTGAGTATCTTTCTGAACGGCTTTCGATGCGAGTTTTTCTTGAATTTGAGAGTGTTTCCAGTGTGGGCGTGTGTTTCTTTCAAACTGAGTATCTTTCTATCGTTTGAGTATGTTTACTATTGCACTTTGAGTATCTTTTCAATTCTCGTTTGAGTATCATTTTGTAAGCCTTTCTGATGCGAGTTTTTCTTATATTTGAGAGTGTTTCCAATATGGGCGTGTGTTTCTTTCAAACTGAGTATCTTTCTATCGTTTGAGTATGTTTACTATTGCACTTTGAGTATCTTTTCAATTCTCGTTTGAGTATCTTTCTGAACGGCTTTCGATGCGAGTTTTTCTTGAATTTGAGAGTGTTTCCAGTGTGGGCGTGTGTTTCTTTCAAACTGAGTATCTTTCTATCGTTTGAGTATGTTTACTATTGCACTTTGAGTATCTTTTCAATTCTCGTTTGAGTATCATTCTGTAAGCCTTTCTGATGCGAGTTTTTCTTATATTTGAGAGTGTTTCCAATGTGGGCGTGTGTTTCTTTCAAACTGAGTATCTTTCTATCGTTTGAGTATGTTTACTATTGCACTTTGAGTATCTTTTCAATTCTCGTTTGAGTATCATTCTGTAAGCCTTTCTGATGCGAGTTTTTCTTGAATTTGAGAGTGTTTCCAGTGTGGGCGTGTGTTTCTTTCAAACTGAGTATCTTTTTATCGTTTGAGTATGTTTACTATTGCACTTTGAGTATCTTTTCAATTCTCGTTTGAGTATCATTCTGTAAGCCTTTCTGATGCGAGTTTTTCTTGAATTTGAGAGTGTTTCCAGTGTGGGCGTGTGTTTCTTTCAAATTGAGTATCTTTCTATCGTTTGAGTATGTTTACTATTGCACTTTGAGTATCTTTTCAATTCTCGTTTGAGTATCATTCTGTAAGCCTTTCTGATGCGAGTTTTTCTTGAATTTCAGAGTGTTTCCAGTGTGGGCGTGTGTTTCTTTCAAACTGAGTATCTTTCTATCGTTTGAGTATGTTTACTATTGCACTTTGAGTATCTTTTCAATTCTCGTTTGAGTATCATTCTGTAAGCCTTTCTGATGCGAGTTTTTCTTGAATTTCAGAGTGTTTCCAGTGTGGGCATGTGTTTCTTTCAAACTGAGTATCTTTCTATCGTTTGAGTATGTTTACTATTGCACTTTGAGTATCTTTTCAATTCTCATTTGAGTATCTTTCTGAACGGCTTTCGATGCGAGTTTTTCTTGAATTTGAGAGTGTTTCCAGTGTGGGCGTGTGTTTCTTTCAAACTGAGTATCTTTCTATCGTTTCAGTATGTTTACTATTGCACTTTGAGTATCTTTTCAATTCTCGTTTGAGTATCATTTTGTAAGCCTTTCTGATGCGAGTTTTTCTTATATTTGAGAGTGTTTCCAATGTGGGCGTGTGTTTCTTTCAAACTGAGTATCTTTCTATCGTTTGAGTATGTTTACTATTGCACTTTGAGTATCTTTTCAATTCTCGTTTGAGTATCATTCTGTAAGCCTTTCTGATGCGAGTTTTTCCTGAATTTGAGAGTGTTTCCAGTGTGGGCGTGTGTTTCTTTCAAACTGAGTATCTTTTTATCGTTTGAGTATGTTTACTATTGCACTTTGAGTATCTTTTCAATTCTCGTTTGAGTATCTTTCTATAAGGTTTTCTGATGCTAGTTTCTCTTGAATTTGAGAGTGTTTCCAGTGTGGGCGTGTGTTTCTTTCAAACTGAGTATCTTTCTATCGTTTGAGTATGTTTACTATTGCACTTTGAGTATCTTTTCAATTCTCGTTTGAGTATCATTCTGTAAGCCTTTCTGATGCGAGTTTTTCTTGAATTTCAGAGTGTTTCCAGTGTGGGCGTGTGTTTCTTTCAAACTGAGTATCTTTCTATCGTTTGAGTATGTTTACTATTGCACTTTGAGTATCTTTTCAATTCTCGATTGAGTATCTTTCTATAAGGTTTTCTGATGCTAGTTTCTCTTGAATTTGAGAGTGTTTCCAGTGTGGGCGTGTGTTTCTTTCAAACTGAGTATCTTTCTATCGTTTGAGTATGTTTACTATTGCACTTTGAGTATCTTTTCAATTCTCGTTTGAGTATCATTCTGTAAGCCTTTCTGATGCGAGTTTTTCTTGAATTTCAGAGTGTTTCCAGTGTGGGCGTGTGTTTCTTTCAAACTGAGTATCTTTCTATCGTTTGAGTATGTTTACTATTGCACTTTGAGTATCTTTTCAATTCTCGTTTGAGTATCATTCTGTAAGCCTTTCTGATGCGAGTTTTTCTTGAATTTGAGAGTGTTTCCAGTGTGGGCGTGTGTTTCTTTCAAACTGAGTATCTTTCTATCGTTTGAGTATGTTTACTATTGCACTTTGAGTATCTTTTCAATTCTCATTTGAGTATCTTTCTGAACGGCTTTCGATGCGAGTTTTTCTTGAATTTGAGAGTGTTTCCAGTGTGGGCGTGTGTTTCTTTCAAACTGAGTATCTTTCTATCGTTTGAGTATGTTTACTATTGCACTTTGAGTATCTTTTCAATTCTCGTTTGAGTATCATTCTGTAAGCCTTTCTGATGCGAGTTTTTCTTATATTTGAGAGTGTTTCCAATGTGGGCGTGTGTTTCTTTCAAACTGAGTATCTTTCTATCGTTTGAGTATGTTTACTATTGCACTTTGAGTATCTTTTCAATTCTCGTTTGAGTATCATTCTGTAAGCCTTTCTGATGCGAGTTTTTCTTATATTTGAGAGTGTTTCCAGTGTGGGCGTGTGTTTCTTTCAAACTGAGTATCTTTCTATCGTTTGAGTATGTTTACTATTGCACTTTGAGTATCTTTTCAATTCTCGTTTGAGTATGTTTCTGTAAGGCTTTCTGATGCGAGTTTCTCTTGAATTTGAGAGTGTTTCCAGTGTGGGCGTGTGTTTCTTTCAAACTGAGTATCTTTCTATCGTTTGAGTATGTTTACTATTGCACTTTGAGTATCTTTTCAATTCTCGTTTGAGTATGTTTCTATAAGGTTTTCTGATGCGAGTTTCTCTTGAATTTGAGAGTGTTTCCAGTGTCGGCGTGTGTTTCTTTCAAACTGAGTATCTTTTTATCGTTTGAGTATGTTTACTATTGCACTTTGAGTATCTTTTCAATTCTCGTTTGAGTATCATTCTGTAAGCCTTTCTGATGCGAGTTTTTCTTATATTTGAGAGTGCTTCCAGTGTGGGCGTCTGTTTCTTTCAAACTGAGTATCTTTGTATCGTTTGAGTATGTTTACTATTGCACTTTGAGTATCTTTTCAATTCTCGTTTGAGTATCATTCTGTAAGCCTTTCTGATGCGAGTTTTTCTTATATTTGAGAGTGTTTCCAGTGTGGGCGTGTGTTTCTTTCAAACTGAGTATCTTTCTATCGTTTGAGTATGTTTACTATTGCACTTTGAGTATCTTTTCAATTCTCGTTTGAGTATGTTTCTGTAAGGCTTTCTGATGCGAGTTTCTCTTGAATTTGAGAGTGTTTCCAGTGTGGGCGTGTGTTTCTTTCAAACTGAGTATCTTTCTATCGTTTGAGTATGTTTACTATTGCACTTTGAGTATCTTTTCAATTCTCGTTTGAGTATCTTTCTGAACGGCTTTCGATGCGAGTTTTTCTTGAATTTGAGAGTGTTTCCAGTGTGGGCGTGTGTTTCTTTCAAACTGAGTATCTTTCTATCGTTTCAGTATGTTTACTATTGCACTTTGAGTATCTTTTCAATTCTCGTTTGAGTATCATTTTGTAAGCCTTTCTGATGCGAGTTTTTCTTATATTTGAGAGTGTTTCCAATGTGGGCGTATGTTTCTTTCAAACTGAGTATCTTTCTATCGTTTGAGTATGTTTACTATTGCACTTTGAGTATCTTTTCAATTCTCGTTTGAGTATCATTCTGTAAGCCTTTCTGATGCGAGTTTTTCCTGAATTTGAGAGTGTTTCCAGTGTGGGCGTGTGTTTCTTTCAAACTGAGTATCTTTTTATCGTTTGAGTATGTTTACTATTGCACTTTGAGTATCTTTTCAATTCTCGTTTGAGTATCATTCTGTAAGGTTTTCTGATGCTAGTTTCTCTTGAATTTGAGAGTGTTTCCAGTGTGGGCGTGTGTTTCTTTCAAACTGAGTATCTTTCTATCGTTTGAGTATGTTTACTATTGCACTTTGAGTATCTTTTCAATTCTCGTTTGAGTATCATTCTGTAAGCCTTTCTGATGCGAGTTTTTCTTGAATTTCAGAGTGTTTCCAGTGTGGGCGTGTGTTTCTTTCAAACTGAGTATCTTTCTATCGTTTGAGTATGTTTACTATTGCACTTTGAGTATCTTTTCAATTCTCGTTTGAGTATCATTCTGTAAGCCTTTCTGATGCGAGTTTTTCTTGAATTTGAGAGTGTTTCCAGTGTGGGCGTGTGTTTCTTTCAAACTGAGTATCTTTCTATCGTTTGAGTATGTTTACTATTGCACTTTGAGTATCTTTTCAATTCTCGTTTGAGTATCTTTCTATAAGGTTTTCTGATGCTAG